>NC_053028.1:220693746-220943971 GCF_003073215.2 Triticum urartu
CGTCTTTGCCTAAAAATAGTATTGATTCTTGGAACAAGTGCAAAGATGCTTTTATCTCTAAGTATTTCCCTCCCGCTCAGATCATCTCTCCTAGAAACGATATTATGAACTTTAAGCAACTTGATCATGAACATGTTGCGCAAGCTTGGGAGAGAATGAAATTAATGATACATAATTGCCCTACTCATGGTTTGAATTTGTGGATGATTATACAAAATTTTTTATGCCGAATTGAATTTTACTTCTAGAAATCTTTTAGATTCGGCCGCGGGAGGCACTTTCATGGAAATCACTTTAGGAGATGCTACTAAACTCCTAGATAATATTATGTTTAATTATTCTCAATGGCATACTGAAAGATCTTCTAATAAAAAAGTGCATGCGATAGAAGAAATCAATGTTTTGAGTGGAAAGATGGATGAACTTATGAAATTATTTGCTACTAAGAGTGTTTCTTCTGATCCTAATGATATGCCTTTGTCTACTTTGATTGAGAATAACAATGAATCTATGGATGTGAATTTTGTTGGTAGGAATAATCTTGGGAACAACGCTTATAGAGGGAATTTTAATCCTAGGCCATATCGTAGTAATCCTTCTAATAATAATGGGAATTCTTACAACAACTCTTATGGAAATTATAATAAGATGCCCTCTGAATTTGAGAATAGTATTAAAGAGTTTATGAATTCACAAAAGAATTTTAATGCTTTGCTTGAAGAGAAATTGCTTATAGTTGATGGTTTGGCTAGGAACGTTGATAGAATTTCTCTTGAGGTTGATTCTTTAAAGCTTAGATCTATTCCTCCTAAGCGTGATATCAATGAGTCTCTCAAAGCCATGAGAATTTCCATTGATGAGTGCAAGGAAAGAACCGCTAGGATGCGTGCTTCCAAAGATGCCTTTATTAAAGCGTGTTCTTCCAATTCCTATGAAAATCAAGATGAAGATCTAAAAGTTATTGATGTGTCCCCTATTAAATCTTTTCTTTGCAATATGAATCTTGATGAAACTGAATATGATCTTCCTTTACCTAGAAGGCGTTCTAAAAATTCGGAGTATTTAGATCTTTATGATGAAATTGATGAAAGTGGGGTTGAAAGAAATAAAAATCTTGATGTTGCTAAACCCACTATATTGGATTTCAAGGAATTTAATTATGAAAGTTGCTCTTTAATTGATTGTATTTCCTTGTTGCGATCCGTGCTAAATTCTCCACATGCTTATAGTCAAAAGAAAGCCTTCACCGAACATATTGTTGATGCCTTGATGCAATCTTATGAAGAAAAACTTGAGTTGAAAGTTTCTATCCCTAGAAAACTCTATGATGAGTGGGAACCAACTTTTAAAATTAAAATTAAAGATCATGAGTTTTATGCTTTATGTGATTTGGGTGCTAGTGTCTCTACTATTCCCAAGACTTTGTGTGATTTGCTAGATTTCCGTAATTTTGATGATTGCTCTCTAAACTTGCATCTTGCGGATTCTACTATTAAGAAACCTATGGGAAGGATTAATGATGTTCTTATTGTTGCAAATAGGAATTATGTGCCCGTAGATTTCGTTGTTCTTGATATAGATTGCAATCCTTCTTGCCCTATTATTCTTGGTAGACCTTTCCTTAGAACGGTTGGTGCGATTATTGATATGAAGGAAGGGAATATTAGATTTCAATTTCCATTAAAAAAGGGAATGGAACAATTTCCAAGAAATAAAATAAAATTTCCATATGAAACTATCACGAGAGCCACTTATGGATTGCCTACCAAAGATGGCAATACCTAGATCTATCCTCGCTTTTATGCCTAGCTAGGGGCGTTAAAGATAGCGCTTGTTGGGAGGCAACCCTATGTTATTTTTATTACTTGCTTTTTGCTCCTGCTTAGTAATAAATAAATTATCTAGCCTCTGTTTTGTTTGTGTTTTTTGTGTTTAATTAGTGTTTGTGCCAAGTAGAACCGTTGGGAAGACTTGGGGAAAGTCTTGTTGAACTTGCTGTAAAAAACAGAAACTTTAGTGCTCACGAGAACTGTTGTAATTTTTATTTGAAGAGTTCTATTTAGTTAATTATTTTTGCAGATGATTAATAGATAAATTACTCACGTCCAGCAATTTATTTTAGAATTTTTGGGGTTCCAGGTCTTGCGCTAGCTACAGATTACTACAGACTGTTCTGTTTTTGACAGATTCTGTTTTTTCGTGTGTTGTTTGCTTATTTTGATGAATCTATGGCTAGTAAAATAGTTTATAATCCATAGAGAAGTTGGAATACAGTAGGTTTAACACCAATATAAATAAAGAATGAGTTCATTACAGTACCTTGAAGTGGTTTTTTGTTTTCTTTCGCTAACGGAGCTCATGAGTTTTACTTTAAGTTTTGTGTTGTGAAGTTTTCAAGTTTTGGGTGAATTCTTTTGATGGATTATGGAACAAGGAGTGGCAAGAGCCTAATCTTGGGTATGCCCATGGCACCCCCAAGATAATCCAAGGACACAAAAAAGTCAAAGCTTGGGGATGCCCCGGGAGGCATCCCCTCTTTCGTCCACTTCCATCGGAAATTTACTTGGAGCTATATTTTTATTCACCAACATGATATGTGTTTTGCTTGGAGCGTCTTGTATTATTTGTGTCTTTGTGTTTTAGTATGCCACAATCATCCTTGCTGTACACACCTTTTGAGATAGCCATACATGAATTAAAATTTGATAGAATACTCTATGTGCTTCACTTATATCTTTTGAGCTATGTAGTTTTGCTCTATGTGCTTCACTTATATCTTTTGAGCGTTATAATTTTGCTCTATGTGCTTCACTTAGATCTTTTAGAGCACGGTGGTGGATTTGTTTTAAAGAAACTATTGATCTCTCATGCTTCACTTAAATTACTTTGAGAGTCTCTTAATAGCATGGTAATTTGCTTAATAATAATATGCTTGGTATTCAAGATTTGTGAAACTTTCTTTTGAGTGTGTTGAATACTAAGAAAAGATTGAAGCATGATAATTGTTTTGAGATATGGAGGTGATAATATTAGAGTCATGCTAGTTGAGTAGTTGTGAATTTAAAGAATACTTGTGTTAAAGTTTGTGATTCCCGTAGCATGCACGTATGGTGAACCGTTATGTGATGAAGTCGGAGCATGATTTATTTATTGATTGTCTTCCTTATGAGTGGTGGTCGGGGATGAGCGATGGTCTTTTCCTACCAATCTATCCCCCTAGGAGCATGCGCATAATACTTTGCTTTGATAACTTCTAGATTTTTGCAATAAGTATATGAGTTCTTTATGACTAATGTTGAGTCCATGGATTATACGCACTCTCACCCTTCCACCTTTGCTAGCCTCTCTAATACCACGCACCTTTCACCGGTATCATACACCTACCATATACCTTCCTCAAAACAGCCACCATACCTACCTATCATGGCATTTTCATAGCCATTCCGAGATATGTTGCCATGCAACTTTCCACCGTTTCGTTTATCATGACACATTCATCATTGTCATATTGCATATCCCGGTACACCGCCGGAGGCATTCATATAGAGTCATATTTTGTTCTAAGTATCGAGTTGTAATTGTTGAGTTGTAAGAAAAATAAAAGTGTGATGGTCATCATTTTTAGAGCATTGTCCCAAGTGAGGAAAGAATGATGGAGACTATGATTCCCCCACAAGTCGGGATGAGACTCTAGATGAAAAACAAATAAAAAAGAGGCCAAAGAAGCCCAAATAAAAAAGAGGCCATAAAAAAAGAGAAAAGGCCCAAATAAAAAAATGAGAGAAAAAGAGAGAAGGGACAATGTTACTATCCTTTTACCACACTTGTGCTTCAAAGTAGCACCATGATCTTCATAGTAGAGAGTCTCTCATGTTATCACTTCCATATACTAGTGGGAATCTTTCTTTATAGAACTTGGCTTGTATATTCCAATGATGGGCTTCCTCAAATTGCCCTAGGTCTTCATGAGCAAGCAAGTTGGATGCACACCCACTTAGTTTCTTTTTGAGCTTTCATATACTTATAGCTCTAGTGCATCCGTTGCATGGCAATCCCTACTGTTGGTGTCAAAACCGGCGGATCTCGGGTAGGGGGTCCCGAACTGTGCATTTAGGCGGATGGTAACAGGAGGCAGGGGACACAATGTTTTACCCAGGTTCGGGCCCTCTTGATGGAGGTAAAACCCTACGTCCTGCTTGATTAATATTGATGATATGGGTAGTACAAGAATAGATCTACCACGAGATCAGAGAGGCTAAACCCTAGAAGCTAGCCTATGGTATGATTGTTCTTTGTCCTACGGACTAAACCCTCCGGTTTATATAGACACCGGAGAGGGCTAGGGTTACACAGAGTCGGTTACAATGGTAGGAGATCTACATATCCGTATCGCCAAGCTTGCCTTCCACGCCAAGGAAAGTCCCTTCCGGACACGGGACGAAGTCTTCAATCTTGTATCTTCATAGTCCAGGAGTCCGGCCGAAGGTATAATCCGGCTATCCGGACACCCCCTAATCCAGGACTCCCTTAGTAGCCCCTGAACCAGGCTTCAATGACGACGAGTCCGGCGCGCAGATTGTCTTCGGCATTGCAAGGCGGGTTCCTCCTCCAAGTACTTCATAGAAGATTTTGAACACAAAGGCAGTGTCCGGCTCTGAAAAATAAGTCTCCACATATTGCCATAGAGAGAATAATATTTACACAAATCTAATCTGCTGAAGTATTCCGTAGCGTGACATCACACCATGGCCAAGTCTTTATTCGAATCGTTTTATTGTT
The DNA here is from genome assembly GCF_003073215.2 of Triticum urartu. NCBI lineage: Eukaryota > Viridiplantae > Streptophyta > Magnoliopsida > Poales > Poaceae > Triticum > Triticum urartu. The sequence continues at coordinate 220,698,526 of NC_053028.1, forward strand.
CTACCTCAGCGCGTTTAGCGAGGCGGTTTCCTTGGCACGTCTTGTTAAAGCAGAGATCGTGTCCCCTTATTCCGGGATTCTCATCAATACGGGCGTGGGTAACCCAACCGTACCCGTTGGTATATTTTCTCGATCAAAGGCGAGTCCCAAACGGTCACGGGGAAGGCACTTGGTATTCAACCTCTTATAAAGAGACCAAGGCCTTACTGCTTTCTTTCAATCTCAAACGAGTTCGCCCTTCGCCTCGAGTTCCAACACCCAAGGCTCCAGATTTCAGGCGCTTCGGACCTTCGACAATGTCCGGTTCCGACCTTCGAGGCCGATGGATGCCCTCCTTCGTCACGGAGGAGGACGTGGTGAAGTTGAGAGAGGCCAGGTTCTTGATCGGTGAAATCTCGCATAGGCTGCCTGCTCAAGGGCAGGTTATTCCCACTCCCAAGCCCGGTAAGAGTGTGATGTTCATGTCTCACTTCCTTCGGGGGCTAGGCTTCCCGACGGATCCCTTCGTGAGGGGGCTCATGTATTATTATGGGCTGGAATTTCATGACTTAGCTCCGGAGTCCATCCTCCATATTTCCTCATTCATCATCGTGTGTGAAGCCTTCCTCCGTATCACTCCTCACTTCGGACTATGGCTCAAGACCTTCAAAGTAGAGCCGAAGATGATCGAGGGACGAGTGTGGAGGTGCTTTTATAAGCAAGAATGCTAGTGCTCCATGGCCCGAGGGCTCTTTTCAAGAGGAGTCCAGCTTATGGCAACGAGAGTGGTTTTATATTACCGCTCCCAGGGCCCCCAAGTGGGTGGCGCCACCTGCCTTTCACTCGGGTCCCCTGCCACGACTGGCGTCATGGGTCAATACGGGGCTGGACTGGGGGCCGACAAAGGACGTGCCCCTGTTGCAGGGCCGCATCCGAGATCTCCTAGAAATAGACATTAGTCTGGTCATGGTGACGCAGGTTATGTTAATTCGCTGAGTTCTGCCCTGCAAACGTCGCCCCCTCCGCCTGTGGGAGTTCAACACGGAGGGACCACGAGTTCTCCAACATTTTCTTGGCATGACGCCCGTGGAGATGTACAAATTGTTCTTCGGACCACAAGTAGTGTGTCCAGATTCTACGGAGGACGCAGGTCTGAGTTGCAATCGTCCGGATACTCAAGTAAGTAGCCTTGTGCCCGGACTCGCTATCCGTATATTTATCATAAAATTGCCCCTAAAAGAGCTGTCCTTTAAACATGAGTGGATAGCGAAAGCAAAGCTAATCAGGTGTCCGACCCCCCTCCCCGAGACCACGCCGGGTCCCGTGCTAGTCAGGATGTTGGAGGTTGTGCCTTTAAAGGGAAGCGAGGGAGGGGACAAGGAAGCTACAGCCTCCTCAAAGGAGGTTGTCCAGAAGGGAGGAATCAAAAATTCCTCTCCTCAGGGGAAGAAGAGGACCGCCTCTGAAGACCCAGAGACCATGGCCTTAAAGCGGGGGAAGAAATCTTCGCTAGAGGGTCCTGTGCTGGGGGATACTTCGGCCGAATTATGCCCTCAAGGGGATCAGCCCTCCACCGAGCCGTAAGTAGAGAGGAGTTTTATTTTAAGAAACGAGAGAAATCCTTGCTTTATATCTGAGAAAAGTAATCGAAAATTTACCTTGTAGCTCGGATCTTAGCCCTTCTCAGCAGAGCTCGTCTTCGGGGGATCTTCTTCCGAAGATGATGGAGAGCGGAACGCCTCCCCCTGCCGTACTGCCTTGTGAGGCGGGCGACCCTGAGGTATCGTCGTGGAGGGTTTCTCCGAATCCGGCGGGGCCAGAAGGTAGTCATATGGCCCCCCAAAGCCCTCCGCATCCGGCCTTCGAAAAGGGCCATCGGACGAGTCCAGTGCCGTCTGGTGCGCGGTCGAAGGAGCTGAAGGATCTGCTAGGGCGAGCATCTGTCTCAGAGGAGCACCGTGCATTGATGGGTACGGTGATTGAGAGTATTTTATTTGCGGAGAGCGGATTGCACGAGGCCGTCAGGAGTTTACTGACAGGTTTTGAGGTACACGAAATAACGTACCCTTTTTGGACAGTTGCGCATAAATAAGATGCGCCCTGTGTAGATAGTAGCCCCTGAGACTCTGTGTGTTGTCAAAAGTGATGGCGCATAGAGGATCATAATCCCAGGTCTAATATGCCGCCTTTATACGTAGGTGGCGAAGTATCTGGTGGCCAGCCGGACTGATGGATTTGCCGAGCTAAGGCAGCAACTTGACATGGCAGATGCCGACATCGCGCTTGTCAACAAGTGGCTTGACAAGGCACAAGGTATGTAATTCCTTCGGCGGCGCCTGGTAATAGGAGCTTTATGCCAATATCTTACAATGTGTGCGCTTGATGCAGATGGTGCTGCTGCCATGGAGAATCTTCGGGCGGAACTTGCCCGAGCCAAGGAGCAAGCCAGGAAAAGTGATGCGGCTGCCGGAAAGGCAATTGAAGAGCTGAAAGCCGAACATGCTGCTCACTGCCGAAGCAAGAAGGAAATGGCCGAGATGGCCGTGAGGCTGAAGAACTCTGCTGACCGTTGCAAGCTTCTTGAAAAAGAAGATCGGGCGGAACAGACGGTCCTGAAGAAGGCCGTTGCCGATGCCAAGGATGCTCGCTCTGCGATGAGAGCTATGAAGGAGGAGCTGCGTCAGGCTGGAGAGATCGCGGCTGGAAAGCCCTTTATGCTGCGGAGGAAGTTCTGTGATCCTAAACATGCTCCGTTAGACCAGATGTGGAGTACGGCGGACACCTATCTGGATTTAGCAGCGAGTGCCGCAGATGCGGCCGAACACTTCCAAGATCAAGAAGATCGCGAAGTGGAAAAGCTCTTCTGGTCGGAGTTCCACAATCCAGAGCATCCACTGTCATTAGCCGATCGTTTGGCCGAATGGGCCGAGCTAAATAGGTTGTCCGGACTCGCCATGAAGTATGTCATGAGTCATCTGTGGCCAGAGAGGCCAGAGCCAAAAAGTTATTTCAACTTGGTGCAGCAGTTCCTTGGTGCGGCGCCGCATATCAATGCGATGAAGAGGTCAGCGTGCATAGAGGGTGTGCGGATGGCTCTTTCTCGTGTCAAGACATACTGGGCGGAAATGGAAGCCACCGCTGTTGCACCCCCAGACTCGGATGGAAGCCGAGTACCTGCCGAGCGCTATTTTCAGGAAGTTCTGCAAGGCGCTCGTTTAATAGAGACGCAGTGCTCGAAGGATACTATATTCGAATAGCATGTATTATTGTAAAACAATATTTTGATAAATTGTAGAAGCTTTTTATACTTGTGCCTGCAAGTATTGGAATACCTCCTGTGCAGCCGTTTAACATATACGTATATATAATCTGAAAGATGGCAGTCGTCGGCTTCAGCCCCCACGCACATAATGCGGGGGTGTTCGCAGAAAGGCGCATTTTCACACTTGATCCAACGTCTTGGTCCTACAAAGGAGGTGATAGCACAGAGAACTAGGCAATCGGACTATGATGCTTTATCACTTTCACTTAGCCATAGGAGTTTGACATTGAGGCTACTTCTATAGCCCCTGGTGGCGCCTGTGCTCGCCCGAACTCGGGGTGCGTATGTGCCTGGCCGGGAAACAGCCCTTCGTTAATGCGGAGGAATCCTAAAGATTCCGGTGAGTCATCGAGTGGTTGACCAGTCTCACGCTATATTATGACAGTCAGTTTTCGGCTTTCTCTACTAAGGTGCTCGCCTGGCCGAACCGGGGCACAATCGCAGTAGTTCTCCTGGTGCCGCCTTAGCCGATAGAGCGGAACGTAAGGCAGCAAAACACAGGAGCCGGACAAACCCAACATTTGACCAAAGACATGATTCAGAGCTGATGCATATAAGGCCAAACTCGTGACGCCGAACACTCCCTAAGGTATTCAGTCTTTATGAGGGCGGGCGGGATAACGCCCTTAGTAATAAGCCCCTAGTGTCCAGGTACGCGCAAAACTCTGACGTGGCCACATGCCAAAATGCCAGCCTCCTCCTTGGTTATACCAAAAAAGGTTTACGCAGGGTCTTAATCTGAAAAGAATCCTTGGGACGGGTCCCTGCTGCACGTCTGCGCCTGTGTCTCCGTTGTGCCGTATCCTGGACGGGCGTAGCACGGTGTTCATCTGTAAAAGAGAGGAACTTAGTTAAAGAAAGATCGTGCCAAACATGAGTTATACTAAATAAACAAAGTATAAATCGAAATGGGTAAAGTTGAGCTTTATTGTCTCTTGTTTTATATGCGCGGAGCCCCTAGTACAGGGGTATACGGCTATTAATCCTTTATCAATTGTATGTTTATGCCGGACTCGTCTAGCCGTGTCCGTGGTCTTGACGACCTGTTTAGATGCTTTGGCTGGTGAAGCCGCTTTATTGTGGGGCTGTCAAGGCAGCCGCACTGTTTTCCGCGCGGGAGGAACACTCAATGTTTTCCCTTTAATGAGATGATGCCTCGTGGACCGGGCATCTTAAGCGTAAGAGATGCATAATGTGGTATTGCGTTAAAGCGGGCAAAAGCTTCGTGTCCCAGCAGTGCTTCATAGCTACTTGAGAACGGGGCGATGTGGAAAGTTAGCAGTTCGCAATGGAAGTTATCGGGGGAGCCGAACATAACTTCTAGTCGGAGAGAACCCATGCAACGGGCATCCGGGCCTGGCGTTACCCCTTGAAAGGAGGTTTTGCTATGGCAAATTTTTGTTGGGTCTATCCCCATGTTGCGGATTGTGTCCTGGTATAATAGGTTTAGACCACTGCCACCGTCCATCAGGACATTTGTAAAATGGAGTTCGCCGATTATTGGATCTAATACCAAGGTAGTCCAGCCTGCGTTCCGAATACTTCTAGAGTAATCCTGATGGTCGAAGGTGATCGGTTTTAACAACCATTGGCGAGACTCCTTTGGGATAGGCCATATGGCGCGTATCTCTGGTGGCGCTGTTCTGTTCGTCACGTGAAGTAAGTGTACTGTTTTGACTTCTTGTGGGCAATCCTTTTGTTTTCTGGTGCTCTGCTTGTGGGGTTCGTCGTCGTCCTCACTTGGTGTGTCGAGCCCCTTGTGTTCGGCGTTGAGTTTGCCGGCTTGCTTGAAAACCCAACAATCTCTGTGGGTATGGTTCGCAGGCTTCCCGGGAGTACTGTGTATTTGACATATCTTGTCCAAGATTTTGTTTAAGTTGGATAGCTCGTCCCTGTTATCCTTGAGGGGAAGCTTTCTCTGATTCTACCGCGAGCTTTTGAATCCGGCGTTGACTGCCGTGCTCTTTGGGCTATTTCCCTTATTCTGGCGCTGGTCCTTGCCGCGTCGGGGTTTTCCGTTTCCATCCCTAACTTCGGATGTACTTGGGTCATTGTGCTACATCTTGCCAACCAGCTGTCCTCTCCTGCGCAAAAGCGGGTCATGAGGCTTGTTAATGCGGCCATTGTTCTTGGCTTTTCTTGGCCGAGGTGTCTGGCGAGCCATTCGTCTCGAACGTCGTGTTTAAAAGCTGCTAGGGCTTCAACGTCCGGACAATCGACTATTTGATTCTTTTTAGTAAGAAATCTGTTCCAGAATTTCTAGGCTGACTCTCCGGGCTGTTGCGTTATATGACTGAGATCGTCTGCATCCAGAGGGCGGACATAGGTCCCTTGAAAATTTGCCCGGAAAGCATCCTCAAGCTCTTCCCAACTTCCAATGGTGTTTTCGGGAAGGCTTTTGAGCCAATGCCGGGCTGGCCCTTTAAGCTTGAGGGGTAAGTATTTTATGGCGTGGAGGTCATCTCCTCTGGCCATGTGTATGTGGAGGATATAATCCTTGATCCAGACCCCAGGGTCTGTTGTTCCGTCATACGCCTCTATGTTTACGGGCTTGAATCCCGCTGGAAATTCATGGTCCAGCACCTCATCGGTGAAACATAGGGGGTGTGCGGCACCCCTGTATTTGGGTGTGCCGTGATGTTCGGGTATTTGGTGTGTTGCATTGCTTACTAGAGCTTGCTTTCTTGGCCCGTATATAGATCTGGCTGGGCCGTATTTTTGATGCGGATCCTTTGGTGGATCGCGTGCCGGCTTGTGTGCGGCGCCGTTTGCCGCTCCATGCTGGCCATGCGGTCGTCCATCCGACTGGATGGCTTTCCTATTTTTTGACTGCGGGGGCTCTAAGGCCTCCTCGTCAAATTCAGGCAGTAGCTTTCACTTTGGATAGCTTTTTGTGCGGCGACTGCCGGCATATTTGTCTACGGTGTTGCGTACTTTGCTCCATCTGATTCTGAGTGCATCTTCCGCAGTTTGAGCTTCCACTTCTGCTTTTTCAGGCTATGCGCAGTGGCGACGAGCCTTTTGTGGAGGTTCTTCTGCTCCATGAGTTTATCCGGCGTAAGGTCGTCCGGACTGTTGTTTTCGCCGGGGACGGGGTGTTTGGTTTGTTTATCCAAGTTGCCCTGTTCGGACGCTTGCTCGAAGGCATGTTCGTCGTCCGCCGGCTCGTCCTGCTCTATGGCTGGGTCTGTATGGCTGCTGTCTCTATCGAGGCGGGGCTTGGAGCGGCGCTTACGTTGCCGCTTTGATTGCTTTTCGAGTGAACGATCCCTCGTTGCATCCCTGTGTTCCTCGTCGTCGCTTCCTTTGGGTGTGTCCACCATGTATACATCATGAGATGAGGTGGCTATCCAGTGCCTTATATGCGTTGGTTCGTGTTCATCTCCTACATCGTCGTCCATGCCGTCGATGTCTTCGGAGTTGAAGTCGAGCACGTCGTTTAAATTATCGACAATGGCTACGAAGTGGGTGGTGGGTGGGCTTTGAATTTCTTCATCATCCGCATCCCAACCTTGTTGACCATAGTCCGGCCAGGGCTCTCCTGATAAAGAGAGAGACTTTAGTGAATTCAGAATATCGCCGAAGGGCGAGTGCTGAAAGATGTCCGTGGCGGTGAACTCCATGATCGGCGCCCAATCGGGTTCGATCAGTCGGGGCGTGGAGGGCTCGGAGTCTGGAGAGGAGTCCGGCTCCTTGGAGTCACGGGCTTCGCAGAGAATAGGGCTGGTGTTCGGCTCGATCGCCGTAGAGATTGCAGCCCCCGAGGCGGTGTCTAACCACCCATCCTTGATTGGTGTGATTGGCTCCGAGCTAGGGGTCGGAGCGGACACAGGTGCGGCCTACAGGGCACTGTTCGGCGGTAGAGCTAAATCATGCCCATCGTGATAGAGCGGCGTGCTCGGCTGTGGCTCGAATCCGTCGAAGATCAAGTCTCCGCAGATGTCGGCCGTGTAGTTCAAACTTCCAAATTTGACCTGATGCCCAGGGGCGTAGCTTTCGATTTGCTCCAGATGACCAAGCGAATTGGCCCGCAGTGCAAAGCCGCCGAATACGAAGATCTGTCCGGGGAGAAAAGTCTCACCCTGGATCGCATTGCTGTTGATGATCGGAGAAGCCATCGGGCCTAAAAGTGACGACACAGAGGAACTCTCAATGAAAGAACCAATGTCGGTGTCAAAACCGGCGGATCTCGGGTAGGGGGTCCTGAACTGTGCGTCTAGGCAGATGGTAACAGGAGGCAGGGGACACAATGTTTTACCCAGGTTCGGGCCCTCTTGATGGAGGTAAAACCCTACGTCCTGCTTGATTAATATTGATGATATGGGTAGTACAAGAGTAGATCTACCACGAGATCAGAGAGGCTAAACCCTAGAAGCTAGCCTATGGTATGATTGTTCTTCGTCCTACGGACTAAAACCCTCCGGTTTATATAGACACCGGAGAGGGCTAGGGTTACACAGAGTCGGTCACAATGGTAGGAGATCTACATATCCGTATCGCCAAGCTTGCCTTCCACGCCAAGGAAAGTCCCTTCCGGACACGGGACGAAGTCTTCAATCTTGTATCTTCATAGTCCAGGAGTCCGGCCGAAGGTATAGTCCGGCTATCCGGACACCCCCTAATCCAGGAATCCCTCACCTACTCACTCACATTAATATGCATTGATGGGCATCTCCATAGCCCGTTGATACGTCTAGTTGATGTGAGACTATCTTCTCCTTTTTGTCTTCTCCACAACCACCATTCTATTCCACCTATAGTGCTATATCCATGGCTCACGCTCATGTATTGCGTGAAGATTGAAAAAGTTTTGAAAAAGTTAGAATATGAAACAATTGCTTGGCTTGTCATCGGGGTTGTGCAAGATTTAAATACTTTGTGTGGTGAAGATAGAGCATAGCCAGACTATATGATTTTGTAGGGATAACTTTCTTTGGCCATGATATTTTGAGAAGACATAATTGCTTTGTTAGTATGCTTCAAGTATTATTATTTTTATGTCAATATAAACTTTTGTCTTGAATCTTTCAAATCTGAATATTCATATCACAATTAAGAAGATTTGCATTGAAATTATGCCAAGTAGCACTCGGCATCAAAAATTCTCTTTTTATCATTTACCTACTCGAGGACGAGCGGGAATTAAGCTTGGGGATGCCTGATACGTCTCCAACGTATCTATAATTTTTGATTGCTCCATGCTATAGTATCTACTGTTTTGGACTATATTGGGCTTTACTTTCCACTTTTATATTATTTTTGGGACTAACCTATTAACTGGAGGCTCAACCAGAATTGCTGTTTTTTGCCTATTTCAGTGTTTCGAAGAAACAGAATATCAAACAGAGTCCAAACGGAATGAAACCTTTAGGAACGTGATTTTCTCACCGAACGTGATCCAGGAGACTTGGACCCTACGCCAAGGCATCAGAGAGGCGGTCACAAGGGTGGGGGGCGCGCCCCCCCTAGGACGCGCCCCCTGCCTCGTGGGCCCCTCGGAGCTCCACCGATGTACTCCTTCCTCCTATATATACATATGTACCCCCAAACGATCAGAACAGGAGCCAAAAACCTAATTCCACCGCCGCAACATTCTGTATCCACGAGATCCCATCTTGGGGCCTGTTCCGGAGCTCCATCGGAGAGGGCCGTCATCACGGAGGGCTTCTACATCATCATAGCCTCTCGGATGAAGTGTGAGTAGTTTACCTCGGACCTTCGGGTCCATAGTTAGTAGCTAGATGGCTTCTTCTCTCTTTTTGGATCTCAATACAAAGTTCTCCCCCTCTCTCGTGGAGATCTATTCGATGTAATCTTCTTTTTGCGGTGTGTTTGTTGAGACCGATGAATTGTGGGTTTATGATCAAGTCTATCTATGAATAATATTTGAATCTTCTCTGAATTCTTTTATGTATGATTGGTTATCTTTGCAAGTCTCTTCGAATTATCTGTTTGGTTTGGCCAACTAGATTGGTAGTTCTTTCCATGGGAGAAGTGCTTAGCTTTGGGTTCGATCTTGCGGTGTCCTTTCCCAGTGATAGAAGGGGCATCAAGGCATGTATTGTATTGTTGCCATCGAGGATAACAAGATGGGGTTTATTTCATATTGCATGAATTTATGTCTCTACATCATGTCATCTTGCTTAAGGCGTTACTATGCTTAATACTCTAGATGCATGCTGGATAGCGGTCGATGAGTGGAGTAATAGTAGTAGATGCAGAATCATTTCGGTCTACTTGTCACGGACGTGATGCCTATATACATGATCATGCCTAGATATTCTCATAACTATGCTCAATTCTGTCAATTGCTCAACAGTAATTTGTTCACCCACCGTAGAATACTTATGCTCTTGAGAGAAGCCACTAGTGAAACCTATGGCCCCGGGTCTATTCTCATCATATCAATCTCCATCACTTTAATCTTGCTTTGCTTTTTTACTTTGCCTTTACTTTTTACTTTGCATCTTTATACCAAAAATATTATATCTATCAGATCTCACTCTCGTAAGTGACCGTGAAGGGATTGACAACCCCTAATCGCATTGGTTGCGGGTAGCTATCGTTTTGTGCAGGTACGAGGGACTTGAGCGTGGCCTCCTACTGGATTGATACCTTGGTTCTCAAAAACTGAGGGAAATACTTACGCTACTCTACTGCATCATCCCTTCCTCTTCGGGGAAAACCAGCGCAAGCTCAAGAGGTAGCATGTCTCAAAAGGGTTATCAATTCTTGATTTTCTCAAAGGCTATAAGCCGACGGGTTACAAAAATTCCGGCTTACAATGGAGGCTTATTAAATCGCCATCGGTCAAGAGCCGCCGGGTATTTAAAACTCTGGATTTACTTGTCAACAGATAAGGTATTTGAATCTTTAAATAGCCAAACTTGGCTGGATTTTCATTATGATATTGAATGATTGAGGTTTTCAAACTGGGTTATTCAAATCTTTAATAGCCAACAAGGCTGGATTTTTATTATGGTTATCAGTAACTAATATTATTGAGGTTTTCAAAGTCGCTTCAGCGCAATGGATATTATTTTATCAATGGATATGGTTTATTCTACAATGAAAGGAATAGTCCCGAGTCGCTGCAGGCTTACGACCCGACACTTGGGGGCTACATTATTCAAATTGAGATTACATCGAATATGCAAGTCCCATGTCACTGCCAGCATGCACCATGGCACTTGGGGGCTAATGCAAAGACAATTTTACTGGCCTTACTGAGGACCCGACTCATCACATCATAATGAGTCGGCCCTTGGGGGCTACCAATTGCTCCTGTCAACAATTCAAGGTACACAAGTTTTATTCCATTATATTGAAGGGTCCACTTCTCAGTTGGTAAAGCACAAAGCTCTTAACCTTGTGGACGTGGGTTCAAGCCCCATGATGGGGGTTACATCATATGATGTTCTTTTCAAAAGAAGTATATATAAAGTCCCAGCTCAATATTATCTTACTGAGCCGGCCCTTGGGGGCTACACGTTGTTGTTCAAATCTATATGATCATATTTATAAAGTCCCTGCTCATTATTGCATAATGACCCAGCCCTTGGGGGCTACATTGGTTGAATTTTTTTATGAGTATAAGGCAATTACAAGTCCCAGGTTGCTGCAAGCATGACAACCCGACACTTGGGGGCTACATATATGGAGTATTCAGTCTTTACTAGTGACTAAGATGAACAACATGGATTTCTTCAAAGTGGCAGTATTTATATTGAAGCAAGTCTTAAGTCATCACTTTGTTTCTGCTCAAGACTTGGGGGCTACAGGTAATATGGATATAAGGGAGAAAAATCTTCAAATTCTCAGTTTTGAGTAAATCAGATTGACCCGGCGTCACCAATAACTATGACCCGGCGCCGACAACAATTATGATCCGGTGCTATCAATATTTACAAACCGGATATTTTGGCAATAATAAACTGGCAAGTTCGACAAGCCGGCTGAAAGTTAGATGAGTTTTTCAAAGACCAATATTTTTTAAGCCGGCGCTTTGGAAGCCGATTCAAGTGGATTATTTCTTACAATAGTTCTCTATAAGATACCAATGTCTGCAAATTGGCCCTAAAGCTGGCCTATTGACCCGGATTTCTCAAAAGAAGTGTCTGGATTTTTGCATTGGCAAGGTTTGGACATATCTAAAAGAGATTTTTCTCTAAGATCTTTGAGTATGCATCCAGGAGGAAATGACAAGGACTTAAAGATAACCAGGTGCCGATTCAGGAAAATATTTAACCCAGAGCACAACCTATCAAGTTTGTTCTTGTGTTTATTTTACAGGATTAGTTTAACATGGATAAATCCAAATTAAACAGGGGACTAATGTCGGGGATATACCCTGCGGTATGACCCGGCCGGAATCATGACCTGGCTGGGCTTGGCGACTCACCAAGGACCTGGCTGGAGCTTGGCGACTCACTGGCGATCCGCCCGGATATGGCGGTTTACATGTAACCCGCCTGAACATTGTGACTCACTAGAGACCCGACAGGCGGATCAGACGTACGACAAGGCCTAAGGCCTAGCAGGCCGGCTTATACTCTGGTGGGCCGGCTTAAGAGGAAAGGGATGACGAATATTTCCTTTACAAGGAAGCAAGACCCGGACTTGTATTCAACTTGTGAGAAAGAATAGACTAGTCCTAGTCCTACTAGGATTCCACATGTAACCCTCCCCTTCAACATATATAAGGAGGGGCAGGGATCCCCAAAGGGAGAGAGAAAAATAATCTCTAGGGCTAGACACAAAGGGGGAGCTGGCTTATGCGGCGACTCTCTCATGAGCATAATGAGATCTAGCCATAAACAACATGTAGGGTTATTACCGGATGATGTTTCCCGAGGCCTGAAGCTGTCTAAATCCTTGTATTATGTTGCGTCTCTCGATTCCGCTCAACCCCTCTCAAGCTCCCACATAGATGCGTTGGCCTCGCGACTAAGTCCTGGCACTAAGGACATCTGCCGTGACAATTCCACGACAGTACTCAACTGGTTCCTCGATCACGTACTCGTCTCCCGGCTCTACCCAAAGCAAGAACACAAGCAAAGGGAGACACAATCAAACACGGTGCAATGCGCAAGCAACATGATGCAAAATATGGCATGGTATGCGGGGTGTGATATGCAATGCATATGCGTGCTTTGGAAAGGAAAGATTGAACCAGGACTCAAGTTGGAAAACCAAGAGTGCCGCTGGAAAGATGAGTTGATTTCGGTCGAAATCGATATAAAGATCACCGGAATCGGATGCACGGTTTGCAAATGGCAAGCAAAACAATAATGGCGCAAAGCTGCGATTAACAACGCAAGGCCATCTAAATGCATCAATAACAACAAGCTACTGCACTCTAACATAACAACAAAGCACATGGCAGTGATCCACTCAAGATGCTTGACAAAAGATGAACACTGAGCTACGACTAATTTACACAATAGCAGGTTCAAATAAGCATGGCAAAAGTGCAAAAGATATCAGGTTCACAGACTTAGTGAAAATAACGTGTCAGGATTTAACATCAGGAAGCAATGTTTAGAGCAATATAACAACATTCTACAGGAACATATCATGACAAAGCAAGGCATGGCATGAAGCTACTCAAAGCATACAACAAAAGTCCCTTACTGACCATAAGCCAAAAGGGATCAGAAAATACAATGGCAACCATGTGAACATAGCAAGTTTCGTTAACAGATTCAGAATTAGCAGAAAACTGGAACATGGCAAAATAGATTTACGTAGGCATGTTTACGAGCTCGATGCACTCACCACAAGGAATTGCATGACAAACTAAGCATACACCCAGCAAGAAGACATGGCATATGAGCTAAAAATGGCAAGAACAACCTCATAGCATGCATGGATCAACTACAACAACCTCGGCAAAATTGCTTAACACGTAAACAATCTGCCAGGAACATTTAATACCAAAAGTAGAGCAAGATTGAGTCATGCTAGGGTGCTCCATAATTGCAAACGAAGACATGGATGGATAGAGCACAACAATATCTCAAAATCATCCTTACTGAACATGCTCAAAAGAGGCATGGATCACTCTGTAGCAACATGAATACATGGCATAAAAATATCATCAGGGAAAAGACTTGGAAGATTTCTAAGTCCCTGAAATCAGCAACATCATGAGAGCTACTTTGCATGCTTGTGCTAGTCACCACAGAGATCACAAAAATACATGGCAATATGCCCCTGTAAAGATGGCATGGCATACAACAAAACACATGTAGGGCTCAAGTTCATAGGAGGCACACATTAAACATGGCAAAAATGAAAAATATCCAATATCTGTCAAGAATCTGAAACTAACATTACATAGCACTCTTGCAACAACATTTAGGGCATCAAGATGAACTCAAATGAACATGGTGCGATGGATTGAAATGAAGTACACGTCCAGACGAACAATTTGACATGCTACACGCCCAAAACAGAGCCACGGATGCAAATATATGACATGATGAAATATGCTAAAAATATGCAAAACTGGGGATGTAGACAAATATACCACTCCGATCTAGGGTTGCACGGTTTTTGATGCAGCACGGATCTCGCCGGAGAGACTCGCCGTAGAGCGGCCGGAGACGAGGAGGAGGTCGAAGGAGGCCGGGGAAGGGCGGATCTGGAGCTGCGGCTGCCGGATCCGGGCGCGCGACGACGAGGGGCACCGGATCCCGGCGTCCGGTGGCCGCTCCGGCAACGAGGTGAGGGCGGCGCGGCGTCGAGCGGAGCTCGCCGACAGGAGCTCGAGGCGGCGGCGGGCGCTGCAGCGGCGCGGCGCGGAGAGACGATAGGAGACCGGGCGGCGACGGGCGACGTCCGGGCCGGGAGGGCCCCGCCTGGGCCCCGGCGGGCCGGCGCGCGGGTCGGACGGTGATGTGGGCGCGACGCCCCGACGAACGGTGCGACGACACGTGGCGGTGGAGAGGGGGGGCGGACACGTCCGGCCGATGGGCTTTTCGTCCGGCGACGCGAGGAGAGGGAGAGGTTAGGGTTTCATCCGGGATATTTTTGGGGGAGAGGCCTATTTATACATAGAAGGAGCTAGGAGGCTCCAAATTGAGCACGGTTTTTGGCCACGCGATCGTGATGGAACGACCGAGATGATGGAGGGGGTTTAGATGGGTTTTGGGCCACTTTGGAGAGGTGTTGGGCTGCAACACACACGAGGCCTTTTCGGTTCCTCGGTTAACCGTTGGAGTATCAAACGAAGTCCTAATGGTGCGAAACTTGACAGGCGGTCTACCGGTAGTGAACCAAGGCCGCTTGGCAAGTCTCGGTCCAGTTCGAGAACGTTTAGCACCCGCACATGAAAATAGGCAAAAGGGGACACCGAAGGACATAGGAGCGCCGAAATGCAAAACGGACAACGAGGAAAATGCTCGGATGCATGAGACGAAGACGTATGCAAATGCGATGCACATGATGACATGATATGAGTTGCATGACAAAAGACAAAAGCAACACGAAGACAAAACTCAACAACGAGGAAATATCATAACTTAGTGCCGAAAATGGCAAGAGTTGGAATACAAATATGGCAGGTTACATATGGGTCGTTACAGTAGATGACACTCTCCCCTCTCGTTGCTATGCATCACCATGATCTTGCGTGTGCGTAGGAATTTTTTTTGAAATTACTACGTTCCCCAATAGTGGTATTAGAGCCAGGTTTATGCGTAGATGTTATATGCACAAGTAGAACACAAGTGAGTTGTGGGTGATACAAGTCATACTGCTTACCAGCATGTCATACTTTGGTTCGGCAATATTGTTGGATGAAGCGGCCTGGACCGACATTACGCGTACGCTTACGTGAGACTGGTTCTACCGACGTGCTTTGCACACAGGTGGCTGGCGGGTGTCAGTTTCTCCAACTTTAGTTGAACCGTGTGTGATTACGCACGGTCCTTGTTGAAGGTTAAAACAACACTAACTTGACGAACTATCATTGTGGTTTTGATGCGTAGGTAAGAACGGTTCTTGCTCAGCCCGTAGCAGCCACGTAAAACTTGCAACAATAAAGTAGAGGACGTCTAACTTCTTTTTGTAGGGCATGTTGTGATGTGATTTGGTCAAGACATGATGCTATATTTTATTGTATGAGATGATCATGTTTTGTAATGGAGTTATCGGCAACTGGCAGGAGCCATATGGTTGTCGCTTTATTGTATGAAATGCAATCGCCATGTAATTGCTTTACTTTATCACTAAGCGGTAGCGATAGTCGTAGAAGCAATAGTTGGCGAGACGACAATGATGCTACGATGGAGACCAAGGTGTCGCGCCTGTGAGGATGGTGATCATGACAATGCTTTGGAGATGGAGATCAAAGGAACACACTACAAGAAATTTGTTAATCCATGACGAATTTTTATTGACGTTTTCAAAACTGTCATGGACGGCGTGGTATAGCCCGGCAAGCCCGCCCAAGCCCGCTAAAGCCCATCTAATCTTTACGAAATGCTAACCCTAACCCTCGTCCTCGGCCCCTTCTCTCTCCCTCATCCGCAGCCCCCTCCTAATTCCCCATCGCCGCCACCTCCCACCTCGCCTCCCTCCTCCCACAACTCTCCACCGGACCTTCCCTTCCTCTCCTGATCCACGATGATGACCAGCACACCGTCAACTGCCGCCACTCTATTCCCTGACATCTCTTACCACATTCCAGATCTGGACAACCACCACACCATCAACCGCCATGACGATGACCACCTCGTCCTCGGCCGCTCAGGGGAGGATGGAATGAGGAGGACAAGAGGATGGGGTCGAGAAGCAGAAGAGGAGGGAGGAGGGTGATGTATGACGGCGGGCTGACCATGGGATCTTGGTGAAGCTCGTGTGCCAATGACGCCCTCCTCCTGGATCTCGCCGACAACCCCTTGGAGGCCGCCGTCAGTAAGGGGTGGCTGTCATCACCACCCCTCTCTCCCACGACACCTCTTCCTCGTGCTCCTGTTCAAGATCCGGTGAGGCTGTGCTTCTCTCCATACCCTCTGTGCCACAATGTTTTTCGTTCTGCATACATGCACTGGTTCCAAACAAAATAGGTAATACATTCTGTGATGAAGATCTGTGATGAACTACCTGGCAGTGAAAGATCTATGATATTTTCTCTTTTCCTCTTTGGGATACTATGGCCATATACAGTACAACAGCAAAACATAAATCTGTTGCACTAATTCTTTTGTTGCTTACATAAATCAAAGCATGCATACTGCAATGTCGACTTGTTTGTTTCATATGATTATATATTACAGTATATGTTCTGTTAAAATAGGTCTTCCAGACACGATTTTTGCTACTGTATTAATAGGATGACATGTTTTTTAGCGTTTTTGTTCTCAAATCAATTCATTAATCTCACCCAATCAAGTGACTAAGAGTAAGATTATTTGCTAACTAGGCTTGCTATTACACTGTTTCTCTGTTCTATACCATGCACAAACTTTGTATGTGTTAAGGTGTTCAAAGTAGCTTATCACAATAATTTTTATTTCCTAAATCTCATGTAAATAGTGTATATGTTTCTTAGATGATTTGTTGTAAAATTCTATCACTATGAAAGTAGTTGATATCATTGCCCTTTATTCACCTTGTATTCATGTTCTTGGATGATTTCCTGGTTGTAAACATGTGTCAATATTTGTAGAATACAGATTTTTGTGATGCCTTAGGTAAACATAATCAACAGAGAAAGCAATCTTTCATATGGAGTTATAATTTATTTATCTGATTAGTTAATATTGGAATGTTTGAGCTAAATCATGCCATCTTTGATTCGAATGCGCATATGTTCTAATGGCTGTCTAATTGTCATTCATTAGTATGATAGATGCTTACAAGTAGCTCTTGATCCTTGTTTGATTTCTCAAGTCAGCCATAAACTTGATATCTCACAATTTGATGATTCTTAAATGGCAGGCTTGTGAACTCCATGAAATATCAGTGAAATGTAGATGATAAATTCCTTGTTACCATTGCATGTCACCATGTTCAGGATGTTGCATATGAAGTGTCTCCATTCAGACTGGTGCAAATTTAGATAACTGCGCCCACTGCTATGCTCTACACGTACGAGTCATCCGGTTGTAGTAAGTTGTACAACGTCTTAGCTGGTTGTGAGAGAGGAACCTTTCTCTCATCCAATTTAACTTCTCGCTTATGTCTTGAATTTCAGTATGGCTTGACTCTTTCTCATTTTTATTGATACACGACTTGCTGCTTGTAGGCGCAGATGCTGAAACCTTCCTACTGCATGTGTCTTTCACATGTGTTGCCGAGATGTTTGATCACATCAAACCAAAAAAATCTTCTATCAAAACAGCTTAGTGATTGTTACTACATGACATACATGTAAGTCCCTTGAGATCCCACGTCCTACTTAATTAATTGGGTGCATGAAGTATTCTAGCTTGCATAATCTAATGTGACTTAGTACTAGTATTATGTTCAGTTGGTGTTCATGTTTTATGATTTAGCTTATACCTTCATAACCATGAAGTAATTTGTAAGCCTTGTAATAAATTATATTTGTAGTTCTTGTCACCTTCTATACAAATATACTGGTTTGTCTCATTTCACTATTTTTCCTGTTATAAGTAATATGACTCTCAATATTGGCCAAGTGGACATTTTATACATTTTTTTACACTTGTTGTAATACTCTTGTCTCTACTATGTATGAATCTGCAAAAATCTAATGTTCTTTTAAATATGCCAGGTATGATTGGGTAGTGGGCTACATAGTGCTACCCATCATAATCCGCACCATGACATGATAGTTGCCATCAGGAGAGTCGATGAAGAACCTAAACAGCAGCCCTGAAAGTTTATATGTGTTGTTGATGTAAACCGGATTGTACTGCTTCTTAACCTTGTTGTGTGATATATTTAGTGAACCTATGTTGTAAATTATCATTACATGAAGGATATGTAAACTGCTATGTTGTATATACACACAGATTTTTTTGAGAAAAATATATACATACAGATGGCTGCATATTCTGTGAACTGTTTGAAATTACTTTCTCTTTGGGCCAAAATTGGCTAAAAAATATACTATGTCAAAATTGGGCTGAAAGAAATTGGCTGGACCATATTTAAATTGTGCCTACATTCGTGACGATTTCTGTGATGAAAAGTAGTATCCACGTAGGCAGCCACATCATTCCAATTGGCGAATTGAAAATCCAACGTGGCGTCAAACTATGACGGCTTGTTCCATCACAATGGTTTGGGCCTGGGCGGGCTTGGGGTAGATCCATGACAGTCAAGAACCGTCAAGGAAGGCACGATGTCAAATTATGACGCGATATACATGACGGACTTCAAGTCCATCATGCATGGGCACCCATGACAGTTTTCCACTCATCTATGACGGACCAGTATCGTCACGTATTAACATATTTCTTGTAGTGACAAGATGATGATGGCCATATCATATCACTTATATTGATTGCATGTGATGTTTATCCTTTATGCTTCTTATTCTGCTTTGATTGATGGTAGCATTATAAGATGATCTCTCACTAAAAATTTCAAGGTACAAGTGTTCTCTCTAAGTATGCACCGTTGCAAAAGTTCTTCGTGCCGAGACATCACGTGATGATCGGGTGTGATAAGCTTAACGTTCTTATACAACGGGTGCAAGCCAGTTTTGAACACACAGAATACTCGGGTTAAACTTGATGAGCCTAGCATATACAGATATGGCCTCGGAACACTAAGACCGAAAGGTCGAGCATGAATCATATAGTAGATATGATCAACATAGTGATGTTCACCATTGAAAACTACTCCATTTCACGTGTTGATCGGTTATGGTTTAGTTGATTTGGATCACATGATCACTTAGATGATTAGAGGGATATCTATCTAAGTGGGAGTTCTTAAGTAATATGATTAATTGAACTTAAATTGATCATGAACTTAGTACCTGATAGTATTTTGCTTGTCTATGTTGTTGTAGATAGATGGCCTGTGCTGTTGTTCCGTTAAATTTTAATGCGTTCCTTGAGAAAGCAAGGTTGAAATATGATGGTAGTAATTACACGGACTGGGTCCATAACTTGAGGATTATCCCCATTGCTACACAGAAGAATTACGTCCTGGAAGCATCGCTGGGTGCAAGGCCTGCTGTAGATGCTACTGATGACGTTAAGAACGTCTGGCAGAGCAAAGCTGATGACTACTCGATATTTCAGTGTGCCATGCTTTACAGCTTAGAACCAGGACTTCAACGATGTTTTGAACGTCATGGAGCATATGAGATGTTCCAGGAGTTGAAGTTGATATTTCAAGCAAATGCCTGGATTGAGAGATATGAAGTCTCCAATAAGTTCTATAGCTGCAAGATGGAGGAGAATAGTTCTGTTAGTGAACATATAATCAGAATGTCTGGGTACTGCAATCACTTGTTTCAATTGGGAGTTAATCTTCCGGATGATAGTGTCATTGACAGAATTCTTCAATCACTACCACCAAGCTACAAGAGCTTTGTGATGAACTTTGATATGCAAGGGATGGATAAGACAATTCCCGAGCTCTTCGCAATGCTAAAGGCCGCAGAGGTAGAAATCAAGAAGGAGCATCAAGTGTTGGTGGTCAACAAGACCACCAGTTTCAAGAAAAAGGGTAAAGGGAAGAAGAAGGGGAACTTCAAAAAGAACGGCGAACAAGTTGCTGCTCAGGAGAAGAAACCCAAGTCTGGACCTAAGCCTGAGACTAAGTGCTTCTACTGCAAACAAACTGGTCACTGGAAGCGGGACTTCCCCAAGTATTTGGAGGATAAGAAGGATGGGAAGGTGAACAAAGGTATATGTGATATACATGTTATTGATGTTTACCTTACTAGAGCTCACAGTAGCACCTGGGTATTTGATACCGGTTCTGTTGCTAATATTTGCAACTCGAAACAGGGACTACGGATTGAGCGAAGATTAGCTAAGGACGAGGTGACGATTCGTGTGGAAAATGGTTCCAAAGTTGTTGTGATCGTCGTCGGCACACTACCTCTACATCTACCTTCGGGATTAATTTTAGACCTAAATAATTGTTATTTGGTGCCAGCGTTAAGCATGAGCATTATATCTGGATCTTGTTTGATGCGAGGTGGTTATTCATTTAAATCTGAGAATAATGGTTGTTCTATTTATATGAGTAATATCTTTTATGGTCATGCACCCTTGAAGAGTGGCCTATTTGTATTGAATCTCGATAGTAGTAATACACATATTCATAATGCTGAAGCCAAAAGATGCAGAGTTGATAATGATAGTGCAACTTATTTGTGGCACTGCCGTTTAGGTCATTTTGGTGTAAAGCGCATGAAGAAACTCCATACTGATGGACTTCTGGAATCACTTGATTATGAATCACTTGGTACTTCCGAGCCATGCCTCATGCAAGATGACTAAAACGCCGTTCTCCGGAACAATGGAGCAAGCAACAGATTTATTGGGAATCATACATACTGATGTACGTGGTCCAATGAATATTGAGGCTCGCGGCAGGTATCATTATTTTCTCACCTTCACAGATGATTTGAGCAGATCTGGGTATATCTACTTAATGAAACATAAGTTTGAAACATCTGAAAAGTTTAAAGAATTTCAGAGTGAAGTGGAAAATCATCGTAACAATAAAATAAAGTTTCTATGATCTGATCGTGGAGGAGAATATTTCAGTTACGAGTTTGGTCTACATTTGAAACAATGTGGAATAGTTTCGCAACTCATGCCACCCGGAACACCACAGCGTAATGGTGTGTCCGAACGTTGTAATCGTACTTTACTAGATATGGTGCGATCTATGATGTCTCTTATTGATTTACTGCTATCGTTTTGGGGTTATGCTTTAGAGACGGCTGCATTCACGTTAAATAGGGCACCATCGAAATCCGTTGAGGCGACGCCTTATGAACTGTGGTTTGGCAGGAAACCAAAGTTGTCATTTCTTAAAGTTTGGGGCTGCGATGCTTATGTGAAAAAGCTTCAACCTGATAAGCTCGAACCCAAATTGAAGAAATGTGTCTTCATAGGATACCCAAAGGAAACTATTGGGTATACCTTCTATCACAGATTCGAAGGCAAGACATTTGTTGCTAAGAATGGATCCTTTCTAAAGAAGGAGTTTCTCTCGAAAGAAGTGAGTGGGAGGAAAGTAGAACTTGATGAGGTAACTGTACATGCTCCCTTATTGGAAAGTAGTTCATCACAGAAACTGGTTCCTGTGACACCTACACCAATTAGTGAGGAAGCTAATGATGATGATCATGAAACTTCAGATCAAGTTACTACCGAACCTTGTAGGTCAATAAGAGTAAGATCCGCACCAGAGTGGTACGGTAATCCTGTTCTGGAAGTCATGTTACTTGACCATGATGAACCCGCAAACTATGAAGAAGCGATGGTGAGCCCAGATTCCGCAAAATGGGTTGAGGCCATGAAATCTGAGATGGGATCCATGTATGAGAACAAAGTATGGACTTTGGTTCACTTGCGCAATGATCGGCAAGCCATCGAGAATAAATGGATGAGGGAGTCCTGGATTAGGGGGTCTCCGGACAGCCAGACTATATCCTTTGGCCGGACTGTTGGACTATGAAGATACAAGATTGAAGACTTCGTCTTGTGTCCGGATGGGACTCTCCTTGGCGTGGAAGGCAAGCTTGGCAATACGGATATGTAGATCTCCTCCCTTGTAACCCACTTTGTGTAACCCTAGCCCCCTCTGGTGTCTATATAAACCGGAGGGTTTAGTCCGTAGGACAATAACAATCATACCATAGGCTAGCTTCTAGGGTTTAGCCTCTACGATCTCGTGGTAGATCAACTCGTGTAATACTCATATCATCAAGAACAATCAAGCAGGACGTAGGGTATTACCTCCATCAAGAGGGCCCGAACCAGGGTAAACATCGTGTCCCCTGCCTCTTGTTACCATCCGCCTTAGACGCATAGTTCGGGACCCCTACCCGAGATCCGCCGGTTTTGACACCGACATTAGTGCTTTCATTGAGAGTTCCACTATGCCGTCACCGTAAGGCTCGATGGCCCCTTCGATCATCGGTAACGATGCGGTCCAGGGTGAGGTTTTCCTCCCTGGACAGATCTTCGTATTTGGCGGCTTCGCACTGCGGGCCAATTCGCTTGTCCATCTGGAGCAGATCGAGAGCTACACCCCTGGCCATCAGGTCAGGTTCGGAAACCTAAAATACACTGCGACATCCGCGGAGACTTGATCTTCGACGGATTCGAGCCCATGTCAGGTGCGCCGCACAATCACGACGAGCATGACGTAACTCTGCCGTCGGATAGTGTTCGGGAGATCGCATCTGCAACTAATCCGGCCTTCAATCCGGAGCAAATTGAGGCATCCGAGGACGGAGGGATAGACCCCACCATGGAGGCCGCACTCTCAGTGGCGATGGAGCCGGATACTGATTTCACCCCTTACGAGAGCCGTGTTGCCAAACCGCTCGATTCGTCTCCAGCCATGGACTCCGAGCCACCTACATTCGTGCCTATCGAATCCGATTGGGCGCCGATCATGGAGTACACCTCCGCGGATATCTTTTAGCACTCGCCTTTCGGCGATGTGCTAAATTCATTAAGGTCTCTCTCCTTGTCAGGAGAACCTTGGCCGAACTATGTCCGTCTAGAATGGGATGCAGACGATGAAGAAATTTGCTGCCCACCCACCACCCACTTAGTAGCCACTATTGACGATTTAACTGACATGCTCGACTTCGACTCATAAGTCATCGACGGTATGGACGACGATGCAGGAGACGAACAGGAACCACCGCCCATGCAGGAGATGAATAGGAACCACCGCCCACAGGGCGCTGGACCGCCACCTCATCATATGATATATACATGGTGGACACCCCAAAGAAGGCAATGGCGATGAGACAGGGGAGGATGACCCCTCCAAGAAGCAACCCAAGCGCCGACGTCAGCGGCGCCGCTCTAAGTCCCGCCACAGCAAAAGTAGTGATACCAGCACAAGAGACAATAACACTCCGGATAGTGCTGAAGACAACCACAGTCCCCTCCAGCACAATGTAGAGCGGGAAGGCGAACAAGCTAGCCCTCTAGAGCAGGCAGCAGATGGAAAATTGGAGGAGGACAATTACATGCCTCTCTCCGAAGACGAGGTGAGCCTCGGTGATGAAGAATTTATCGTACCCGAGGATCCCGTAGAGCAAGAGCGCTTTAAGCGCTAGCTTATGGCCACAACAGATAGCCTAAAGAAAAATCAACAACAGCTTCAAGACGATCAAGACTTGCTAGCACACAGTTGGACCGATGTCCTTGCGGCCGAGGAATACGAACTCGAGCGCCCCTCCAAGAGTTACCCAAAGCGCAGGTTGCTACCTCACCTCGAGGAGGAAGCATTGAAACCCACATCACCAGTGTACGATGCGGCTGACCGGCCACCTCGTGGCCGAGCTAGAGAGGCGTTTCAGCCTGATGTTCAGCCTGCACCCCGCTGCCACTCCAACAAAAATACCAAGGCCCGGGGCAACACACGGGACCTGCGAGACGTATTGGACAGCAGGGCAAAATATGCTAGGTCGATATATGGGTCACGGGGGCACGCACTAACGCGAGACGATGACCGTTGCGCCGGATACATTAAAGGTAAATACGGCCGGGCCGAATACAGCAAACAAGACTCATATGAACTGCATCGTGATATAGCCCGGCATAGAGGCGCCGCGCACACCCTCTGCTTCACTGATGAAGTTATGGATCACGAATTCCCGGAGGGTTTCAAACCCGTAAATATCGAATCGTATGATGGTACAACAGATCCTGCTGTATGGATTGAGGATTTCCTCCTTCACATCCACATGGCTCGCGTCAATGATCTACATGCCATCAAGTACCTCCCACTAAAACTCAAAGGACCAGCTCGGCATTGGCTGAATAGCTTGCCAGCAGACTCTGTCGGCAGTTGGGAGGATTTGGGAGATGCATTGCTTGACAACTTCCAGGGCACTTATGTGCGACCACCGGATGCTGATGACTTGAGCCATATAACTTAGCAGCCAGGGGAATCGGCCAGGCAATTCTGGACACGGTTCCTAACTAAGAAAAACCAAATTGTCGACTGTCCGGATGCAGAGGCCTTAGTGGCATTCAAGCATAACATCTGTGACGAGTGGCTCGCCCGGCACCTCGGCCAGGAGAAGCCGAAGTCTATGGCAGCCCTCACGACACTCATGACCCGCTTTTGCGCGGGCGAGGATAGCTGGCTGGCTCGCAGCAACAACACATCAAGGAATCCGGGCACTTCGGATACCAAAGATGCCAACGGCAGACCACGTCGTAACAGACAAAAGCACCGAAACAACGGCGATAACACGGATGACACGACAGTCAATGCCGGATTTAGAGGCTCTAGATCCGGTCAGCGGAAAAAGCCATTGAAAAGAAGTACCCGGGGCCCGTCCAGCTTGGATCGCATACTCGATCGCTCGTGTCAATTCCACGGCACCCCCGATAAGCCAGCCAATCACACCAACAAAGAATGCTGGGTGTTCAAGCAGGCCGACAAGTTAAATGCCGAAAACAAGGACAAGGGGTTGCATAGTGATGGCGAGGAGGAGCCCCAGCCGCCGAACACTGGAGGACAGAAGAGGTTCCCCCACAAGCGAAGACGGTGAAGATGATATACGCAACCCACATTCCTAAGAGGGAACGGAAGCGTGCACTAAGGGACGTCTATGCGATAGAGCCCGTCGCCCCGAAGTTCAACCCATGGTCCACTTGTCCGATCACTTTCGATCGCAGGGACCACCCCACTAGTATCCGTCATGGCGGATCCACCGCATTGGTCCTAGACCCCATCATCGACGGATTTCACCTCACTCGAGTCCTTACGGACGGCGGCAGCAGCCTGAACCTGCTCTATCAGGATACAGTGCGCAAAATGGGTATAGATCCCTCGAGGATCAAACCCACCAAAACCACCTTTAAGGGCGTCATCCCAGGTGTAGAGGCCCGTTGCATGGGCTCTGTCATACTGGAAGTGGTCTTCGGATCTCCGGACAACTTTCGAAGCGAGGAGTTAATCTTCGATATCGTCCCGTTCCGCAGTGGCTATCACACACTGCTCGGACGAACCGCATTTGCAAAATTCAATGCGGTACCGCATTACGCATACCTCAAGCTCAAGATGCCAGGACCTAGGTGAAGGAAATATGCCCTAGAGGCAATAATAAAGTTATTATTTATTTCCTTATATCATGATAAATGTTTATTATTCATGCTAGAATTGTATTAACCAGAAACATAATACATGTGTGAATACATAGACAAACAGAGTGTCACTAGCATGCCTCTACTTGACTAGATCGTTGATCAAAGATGGTTATGTTTCCTAACCATATACATGAGTTGTCATTTGATTAATGGGATCACATCATTAGGAGAATGATGTGATTGACTTGACCCATTTCGTTAGCTTAGCACTTGACCGTTTAGTTTGTTGCTATTGCTTTCTTCATGACTTATACATGTTCCTATGACTATGAGATTATGCAACTCCCGTTTACCGGAAGAACACTTTGTGTGCCACCAAACGTCACAACGTAACTGGGTGATTATAAAGGTGTTCTACAGGTGTCTCCGAAGGTACTTGTTGGGTTGGCGTATTTCGAGATTAGGATTTGTCACTCCGATTGTCGGAGAGGTATCTCTGGGCCCACTCGGTAATGCACATCACTATAAGCCTTGCAAGCATTGCAACTAATGAGTTAGTTGCGGGATGATGTATTACGACACAAGTAAAGAGACTTGCCGGTAACGAGATTGAACTAGGTATTGAGATACCGACGATCGAATCTCGGGCAAGTAACATACCGATGACAAAGGGACCAACGTATGTTGTTATGCGGTTTGACCGATAAAGATCTTTGAGGGAGTCCTGGATTAGGGGGTCTCCGGACAGTCGGATTATATCCTTTGGCCGGACTGTTGGACTATGAAGATACGAGATTGAAGACTTCGTCCCGTGTCCTGATGGGACTCTACTTGGCATGGAAGGTAAGCTAGGCAATACGGATATGTATATCTCCTCCTTTGTAACCGACCTTGTGTAACCCTAGCCCCCTACGGTGTCTATATAAACCAGAGGGTTTTAGTCCATAGGACAACATACAATCATACCATAGGCTAGCTTCTAGGGTTTAGCCTCTCCAATCTCATGGTAGATCAACTCTTGTACTACTGATATTATCAAGAATAAATCAAGCAGGACGTAGGGTTTTACCTCCATCAAGAGGGCCTGAACCTGGGTAAAACATCGTGTCCCCTGCCTCCTGTTACCATCCGCCTTAGACGCACAGTTCGGGACCCCCTACCCGAGATCCGCCGGTTTTGACATCGACATTGGTGCTTTCATTGGGAGTTCCTCTGTGTCATCGCCATTAGGCTTGATGGATCCTTCAATCATCGATAACGATGCAGTTCTGGGTGAGACTTTTCTCCCCGGACAGATCTTTGTGTTTGGTGGCTTCGCATTGCGGGCCAACTCGCTTGGCCATTTGGAGCAGATCGAGAGTTTCGCCCCTGGCCACCAGGTCAGGTTTGGAAGCTTAAACTACACGGCCGATATCCGCGGAGACTTGATCTTCGACGGATTCGAGCCCCTGCGTAGTGCGCCACACGGTCACGATGAGCATGATTTAGCCCTGGCATCGGACAGTGTTCAGGAAATCGCGCCGGCAACCGCTCCGACCCTCAATTCGGAGTCAGTTGTGCCATCCATGGACGGGTGGATAGACTCCGCCATGGAGGTCGCACTCTCATCGTCGATCGAGCCGAGTATCGACCTTACCCTTCACAGGAGCCGTGACACTGAACTACCTGATTCTTCCCCGGCCACGGACTCCGAACCGCCTGCGCCCGTGCCTATCAAATCCGACTGGGCGCCGATCATGGAGTTTACCTCCACGGATATTTTTCAGCACCCGCCCTTCGGCGACATACTGATCTCATTAAGGTCTCTCGCCTTGTCAGGAGAGTCCTGGCCGAACTATGTCCGACAAGATTGGGATGCGGATGACGAGGAAATTCGCCGCCCACCCACCACCCACTTAGTACCCACTATCGACGATTTGATCGACATGCTCGACTTCGACTCTGAAGACATCGACGGCATGGGCGACGATGTAGGAGGCGAACAAGAACCACTGCCCACAGGGCACTGGACAACCACCTCATCATATGACATATATATGGTGGACACACCCAAAGAAGGCAATGGCGACGGGACAGTGGAGGATGACCCCTCCAAGAAGCAACCCAAGCGCCGACGTCAGTGGCCCGCTCTAAGTCTCGCCAAAGCAAAAGCGGTGACACCGTCACAGGAGATAATAGCACTCCGGACAGTGTCGAAGACGACAACAATCCCCTCCAGCAAGATTTAGGGCAGGAGGATGGAGAAGCCAGGCCTCCCGAGAGAGCGGCAGATGGAGAGGCGGAGGATGATAATTACATACCTCCCTCCGAAGACGAGGCAAGCCTCGAGGATGACGAATTCATTGTGCCTGAGGATCCCGTCAAACAAGAGCGCTTCAAGCGCCGGCTTATAGCCACGGCAAATAGCCTTAAGAAAAAGCAACAACAGCTTCAAGCTGATCAAGATTTGCTAGCTGATAGATGGACTGAAGTCCTTGCGGCCGAGGAATATAAACTCGAATGCCCCTCCAAGAGTTACCCAAAGCGCAGGTTGCTACCCCGACTGGAGGAGGAAGCACCAAAACCTACATCTCCGGCGTATGACACGGCTGATCGGCCACCTCGTGGCCACGACAAAGAGGGATTCCAGCCAAAAGTTCAGCCCGCACCCCGACGCCACTCATATAAAAATTTCAAGACATGGGGAAATACGCCAGACCTGCGAGACGTATTGGAGGACAAAGCAAAACATGCAAGATCGATCTACGGATCGCGAGGGTGCGCCACTATGAGAGACGATAACTGTCAGACCGGATACAGTAAAAGTAAGTCTGGCCGGGCCGAACACAGCGGACAAGACTCATTTGAGCTGCGTCGCGATATAGCCCAGTACAGAGGCGCCGCACACCCCCTATGCTTCACAGACGAAGTAATGGATCATCAAATCCCAGAGGGTTTCAAACCCGTAAATATAGAATCATACGACGACACAATAGATCCTGCGGCATATGGATCGAGGACTTCCTCCTGCACATCCACATGGCCCGCGGTGACGATCTACACGCCATCAAATACCTCCCACTTAAACCCAAAGGACCAGCTCGGCATTGGCTCAACAGCCTACCAGCAGAATCCATTGGCTGTTGGGAAGATCTAGAAGCCGCATTCCTTGACAACTTCCAGGGCACTTATGTGCGACCACCAGATGCCGATGACTTGAGCCACATAATTCAGCAGCCAGAGGAATCGGCCAGGCAATTCTGGACATGGTTCCTAACAAAGAAAAATCAAATCACCGACTGTCCGGATGCAGAGACCCTAGCAGCTTTTAAGAACAACATCCGCGACGAGTGGCTCGCCCGACACCTTGGCCAGGAAAAGCCGAAATCTATGGCAGCTCTCACGACACTTATGACCCCCTTTTGCGCGGGAGAAGACAGCTGGCTGGCTCGCAGCAATAATATATCAAAGAACCATGGTACTTCGTATACCAAGGATGGCAATGGTAGGTCACGTCGCAACAAACACAAGCGCCGCATTAACAGCGACAATACCGATGATACGGCAGTCAACGCCGGATTCAAAGGCTCTAAACACGGTCAGCGGAAAAAGCCATTCAAAAGAAGCACTTCGGGCCCGTCCAGTTTGGACCGTATACTAACCGCTCGTGTCAAATACACGGCACCCCCGACAAGCCAGCCAACCACACCAACAGGGATTGTTGGGTGTTCAAGCAGGCTGGCAAGTTAAATGCCGAAAACAAAGATAAGGGGTCACATAGCGATGACGAGGAGGAGCCCCGGCAGCCGAACACCGGAGGACAGAAGAGGTTCCCCCCACAAGTGCGGATGGTGAACATGATATACGCAACCCACATCCCCAAGAGGGAGCGGAAGCGTGCGCTAAGTGACGTATATGAGTTGGAGCCAGTTGCCCCAAAGTTCAACCCATGGTCCTCCTGTCCGATCACCCTCAATTGCAGGGACCACCCCACTAGTATCCATCATGGCGGATTCGCCGCACTGGTCCTAGACCCAATCATTGACGGATTTCACCTCACTCGAGTCCTTATGGACGGTGGCAGCAGGCTGAACCTGCTTTATCAGGACACAGTGCGCAAAATGGGTATAGACCCCTCAAGGATCAACCCCACAAAAACGACCTTCAAAGGCGTCATACCAGGTGTAGAGGCCCATTGCACAAGCTCAGTCACACTGGAAGTGGTCTTCGGATCCCCGGATAACTTCCGAAGCGAGGAGTTAATCTTCGATATAGTCTCGTTCCGCAGTGGCTATCATGCACTGGTCAGGCGAACCGCATTTGCGAGATTCAATGCGGTACCGCATTATGCATACCTCAAGCTCAAGATGCCACGACCTCGGGGGGTCATCACAGTCAATGGAAACACAGAGCGCTCTCTCCGCACAGAGGAGCACACTGCGGCCCTCGCAGTAGAAGCGCAAAGCAGCCTTTTAAGGCAATCCACCAGTTCGGCGATTCAAGACCCGGACACCTTCAAGCGTGCCCGTAGTAATCGGCAACAAGACCGCCTGGCACGTTCTGAGCTCGCATAACAATGCGGCCCCCACCCCAGTACCAGCCAAACGGCAAAATACGTGCCCCGCGTACATAATTACGCATTGAAAATACCATGGGCACAGGTGGGGAGGGGGGCATGACTACGGCACGCCCCAAGACGCGGCTCAACCGCACTAGGGGCTTCCCACCTTATTATTTTTTCTCTCTTTCAGGACTTTACTCTCTGGAAACCCCGTTCGGCAGTATGTTTACCGGACACACGATACGACAACCAAGGAGGCAGAAAGCTACGTCGCATCATGGAATTCCCAGGTGGTCTCTGATAACGAGTGAAATACCTGCTTTCAAAACCATTCCTCAGCTTTCCCTTGGAGGGGACATGTCAAATAGTCCTACTTTTTGCTTACTGCACTAATTGTATCACTCTGCTTCGATACACCTTTCTGAATAAACAATGCATAGCACTAGACTATTACCGCATTCTCTATTCTCTCTTTTTTATACATATATATGTTCATTCATGACATTCAGCACCCATACACTCTGGTACGGCCAATACGCCAGGGGCTTAAGAATACCCCATAATATGGCATGAGAAGCCCGAACACTTTGACAGTGCGGCACCCCGAACTTATAGCATTATATGCATCAGCTTCGAATCATGTCTTGGGTCAATAGTTGGGTTTGCCTGGCTCCCATGTTTTGGTACCTTACGTTCCACTATATCGGCTAAGGTAGCATTGGGAGAACTACTGCGATTGTGCCCCGGTTCAGCTAGGCTAAGCACCTCAGTAGAGAAAGCTAAAACTGACTGTCATGATAAGGTGAGAGATTGGTCGCTGTTCGAGAGGTTTCGAGTCCCTAAAGACTTATGCCGCTTAGAGCGAGGAGTCGGCTTTGTTCGGCTTAAGGCGTGTATAGCACCCCGAATTCGGCCTTCCGAATACTAGGGGCTTCGCCAAAATTTAAAATTATAGAATTCTATGGCTAAGTGAGAGTGATAAAGCATTATAGTCTGATTGCCTTGTTCGTTGTGCTGAGCACCTCCCTCGAAGGACCCAAAAATGGGAACAAGAGTGCTCAGGTTTATCCCGAACACCCCAGCACTCGTGGCATGGGGGCAGAAGCCGACGACTGGCCATCTCTCAGATTTGATAAACAGCCGCACATAAGGTAATATTTTAAATTCAAACAAGCGTTGCATAGCGCATATGAACAAGTTTTCATAATACAGGATCACACGAGCAAGTTCATTCAAATATTACATCTTTCACACACTCGTCCGCTACAAGACGGGTACCCTTCAGGACACCCTCATAATACATTTCGGGGTGGCGATGCTCCTTGCCCTGCGGCAGCCCCTCCTTCACCAGCTTCTCAGCGTCCATCTTGGCCCAGTGCACCTTCGCACGGGCAAAGGCCAGCGTGCACCCTCGATGCAGACGGACCGCTTTATGGCCTCCAGCCGTGGGCAGGCATCCATAAGCCGCCTCACCAGGCCAAAGTAGCTGTTGGGAAGGGAGTCGCCAGGCCACATCCGGACTATAAGGCCCCTCATGGCCTGTTCGGCCGCCTTGTGCAGCTCGACCAGTTGCTTCAGCTAGTCGCTCATAGGCATCGGGTGTTCGGTCCCAGTGTACTGAGACCAGAACATGTTCTCCGTCGAGCTTCCCTCCTTGGCCTGGTAAAACTTTGCGGCATCCGACACGCTGTGGGGAAAATCTGTGAATGCTCCTGGAGAGCTCCGGACTCGGGTAAGTAACAAGTAATTTACTTTCACATGCTTGCTTTGCATATTGAATGCCTTACCCGCCGCTATCTTCCTCATCGCCTCAATATCCTGGAGGGCTTTTTGGGCTTCGGCCTTGGCATTCTTTGCGCTCTCGAGGGTCGTGGCAAGCTCAGACTCTCGCGTCTTTGAGTCAAGTTCCAAAGCCTCGTGCTTCGTCACAAGAGCCTGGAGCTCTTGCTGCACCTCTCCCACCCGTGCCTCTTGCTTTTCCCGCTCGATGTGCTCCTGGGCCGCTTTGTTTTCGGCCTCGGACATCACTTGCTTCAGGGTCGCCACTTCGGTCGTGGCCCCTGGCAAATTCATGATGATCCTGTCATTTCACAATCGCATCTTTTTTGTATATATATATATATAGACAAGGTATTACTTACCTTTGTTCTCCTCGAGCTGCCTCTTGGCAAGGCCAAGCTCTTTCTCGGACCCCTCGAGGTCCTACTTCAGTGCGGCGACCTCCGCAGTCAGTGCGGCAGAGGTCAGCAGCGAAGCCTGCATACGCATATAGACATACTTATATTAGACTCCTGCAGATATTATTTGATCCTCTATTCGGCTTTTATTTGTGAACACCAAATAGAGCATCAGGGGCTACTGTCTATGCGGTAATATTTTTCCTATATTTTAAATACTTACCTCAAAGCCTGTTAGAAGGCTGGCATAGGCTTTAGTCAGTCCGCTCTTGGCGGACTGAACCTTCTTGATCACCGCACTCATAATAGTGCGGTGCTCTTCGTCGATGGAAGCGCTGCGAAGCGCTCCCAGCAGGTTGTCCGGTGCCTCTTGATGGACAGAGGTCACTGATACGTCTCCAACATATCTATAATTTTTGATTGATCCATTGCTATATTATCTACTGTTTTGGACTATATTGGGCTTTATTTTCCACTTTTATATTATTTTTGGGACTAACCTATTAACCGGAGGCCCAGCCCAGAATTGCTGTTTTTTTGCCTATTTCAGTGTTTCGGATAAACGGAATATCAAACGGAGTCCAAACGGAATAAAATCTTCGGGAACGTGATTTTCTCACCGAACATGATCCAGGAGACTTGGACCCTACACCAAGGAACAAAAGAGGCGGTCACGAGGGTGGGGGGCGCCCACCCCCTAGGGCGCACCCCCTGCCTCGTGGGCCCCTCATTGCTCCTCTGGCGTACTTCTTCCTCCTATATATACACACGTACCGCTAAACGATCAGAACAGGAGCCAAAAAACTAATTCCACCGCCACAACTTTCTGTATCCACGAGATCCCATCTTGGGGCCTGTTTCGGAGCTCCGCCGGAAGAGGGCCGTCATCACGGAGGGCTTCTACATCATCCTAGCCCCCCCGATGAAGTGTGAGTAGTTTACCTCAGACCTTCGGGTCCATAGTTAGTAGCTAGATGGCTTCTTCTCTCTCTTCGAATCTCAATACAAAGTTCCCCCCCTCTCTTGTGGAGATCTATTCGATGTAATCTTCTTTTTGTGGTGTGTTTGTTGAGACCGATGAATTGTGGGTTTATGATCAAGTCTATCTATGAATAATATTTGAATCTTCTCTGAATTCTTTTATGTATGATTGGTTATCTTTGCAAGTCTCTTCGAATTATCCGTTTGGTTTGGCCAACTAGATTGGTAGTTCTTGCCATGGGAGAAGTGCTTAGCTTTGGGTGCGATCTTGCGGTGTGCTTACCCAGTGACAGAAGGGGCAGCAAGGCACGTATTGTATCGTTGCCATCGAGGATAACAAGATGGGGTTTATTTCATATTGCATGAATTTATCTCTCTACATCATGTCATCTTGCTTAAGGCGTTACTCTATTTTTAACTTAATACTCTAGATGTATGCTGGATAGCGGTCGATGAGTGGAGTAATAGTAGTAGATGCAGAATCATTTTGATCTACTTGTCACGGACGTGATGCCTATATACATGATCATGCCTACATATTCTCATAACTATGCTCAATTCTGTCAATTGCTCAACAATAATTTGTTCACCCACCGTAGAATAATTATGCTCTTGAGAGAAGCCACTAGTGAAACCTATGGCCCCCGGGTCTATTCTCATCATATCAATCTCCATTACTTTAATCTTGCTTTGCTTTTTTAATTTGCTTTTACTTTTTACTTTGCATCTTTATACCAAAAATATTATATCTATCAAATCTCACTCTCGTGAGTGACCGTGAAGGGCTTGACAACCCCTAATCGCGTTGGTTGCGAGTAGCTATCGCTTTGTGCAAGTATGAGGGACTTGAGCATGGGCTCCTACTGGATTGATACCTTGGTTCACAAAAACTGAGGGAAATACTTACGCTACTCTGCTGCATCATCCCTTCCTCTTCGGGGAAAACCAACGCAAGCTCAAGACGTAGCAAGAAGGATTTCTGGTGCCGTTGCCAGGGAGTCTACGCAAAAAGTCAATATACCAAGTACCCGTCACAATCCCTATCTCTCGCATTACATTATTTGCCATTTGCCTCTCGTTTTCCTCTCCCCCCAATTCACCCTTGCCGTTTTATTCGCCCTCTCTCTCTATCCTCCCTCTCTATTTGCCTCCTTTTGCCCGTTTGCTTTTTTGCTTGTGTGCTAGTTTGCTCGTTTATCGCGATGGCTCAAGATACTACCAAATTGTGTGACTTCACCAATACCAATAATAATGATTTCCTTAGCACTCCGATTGCTCCTCTTACCGATGCTGAATCTTGTGAAATTAATGTTGCTTTGTTGAATCTTGTTATGAAAGATCAATTCGCCGGCCTTCCTAGTGAAGATGCTGCTACACATCTAAATAGCTTCTTTGATCTATGTGATATGCAAAATAAAAAAGATGCCAATAATGATGTCGTTAAATTGAAGCTATTTCCTTTTTCGCTTAGAGATCGTGCTAAAGCTTGGTTTTCGTCTTTGCCTAAGAATAGTATTGATTCATGGAACAAGTGCAAAGATGCTTTTATCTCTAAGTATTTTCCTCCCGCTAAGATCATCTCTCTTAGAAAAGATATTATGAACTTTAAACAACTTGATCATGAACATGTTGCACAAGCTTGGGAGAGAATGAAATTAATGATACGTAATTTCCCTACTCATGGTTTGAATTTGTGGATGATCATACCAAATTTTTATGCCAGATTGAATTTTGCTTCTAGAAATCTTTTAGATTCGGCCGCGGGAGGCACTTTTATGGAAATCACTTTAGGAGATGCTACTAAACTCCTAGATAATATTATGGTTAATTATTCTTAATGGCATACTGAAAGATCTTCTAATAAAAAAGTGCATGCGATAGAAGAAATTAATGTGTTGAGTGGAAAGATGGATGAACTTATGAAATTATTTGCTACTAAGAGTGTTTCTTCTGATCCTAATGATATGCCTTTGTCTACTTTGATTGAGAATAACAATGAATCTATGGATGTGAATTTTGTTGGTAGGAATAATTTTGGTAACAACGCTTATAGAGGGAATTTTAATCCTAGGCCATATCCTAGTAATCCTTCTAATAATTATGGTAATTCCTACAACAACTCTTATGGAAATTATAATAAGATGCCCTCTGAATTTGAGAATAGTGTTAAAGAGTTTATGAATTCACAATAGAATTTTAATGCTTTGCTTGAGGAGAAATTGCTTAAAGTTGATGATTTGGCTAGGAACGTTGATAGAATTTTTCTTGAGGTTGATTCTTTAAAGCTTAGATCTATTCCTCCTAAGCATGATATCAATGAGTTTCTCAAAGCCATGAGAATTTCCATTGATGAGTGCAAGGAAAGAACCGCTAGGATGCGTGCTTCCAAAGATGCCTTTATTAAAGCATGTTCTTCCAATACCTATGAAAATCAAGATGAAGATCTAAAAGTTATTGATGTGTCCCCTATTAAATCTTTATTTTGAAATATGAATCTTGATGAAACTGAATATGATCTTCCTTTACCTAGAAGGCATTCTAAAAATTCAGAGTATTTAGATCTTAATGATGAAATTGATGAAAGTGGGATTGAAAGAAATAAAAATTTAGATGTTGCTAAACCCACTATGTTGGATTTCAAGGAATTTAATTAGGAAAGTTGCTATTTAATTGATTGTATTTCCTTGTTGCAATCTGTGCTAAATTCTCCACATGCTTATAGTCAAAATAAAGCCTTCACTGAACATATTGTTGATGCCTTGATGCAATCTTATGAAGAAAAACTTGAGTTGAAAGTTTCTATCCCTAGAAAACTCTATGATGAGTGGGAACCAACTATTAAAATTAAAATTAAAGATCATGAGTTTTATGCTTTGTGTGATTTGGGTGCTAGTGTCTCTACTATTCCCAAGACTTTGTGTGATTTACTAGATTTCCGTAATTTTGATGATTGCTGTGTAAATTTGCATCTTGCGGATTCCACTATTAAGAAACCTATGGGAAGAATTAATGATGTTCTTATTGTTGCAAATAGGAATTATGTGCCCGTAGATTTCATTGTTCTTGATATAGATTGCAATCCTTCTTGCCCTATTATTGTTGGTAGACCTTTCCTTAAAACGGTTGGTGCGATTATTGATATGAAGGAAGGGAATATTAGATTTCAATTTCCATTAAAAAAGGGCATGGAACACTTTCCAAGAAAGAAAATAAAATTACCATATTAAACTATCATGAGAGCCACTTATGGATTGCCTACCAAAGATGGCAATACCTAGATCTATCCTCGCTTTTATGCCTAGCTAGGGGCGTTAAACGATAGCGCTTGTTGGGAGGCAACCCAATTTTATTTTTATTCCTTGCTTTTTTCTCCTGCTTAGTAATAAATAAATTATTTAGCCTCTGTTTTTGTTATGTTTTTTGTGTTTAATTAGTGTTTGTGCCAAGTAGAACCGTTGGGAAGACTTGGGGAAAGTCTTGTTGAACTTGCTGTAAAAAACAGAAACTTTAGCGCTCACGAGAACTGCTGTCATTTTTATTTGAAGAGTGATATTTAGTTAATTATTTTTGAATATGATTAATATATAAATTACTCACGTCCAGAAATTTATTTTAGAATTTTTGGGGTTCCAGATCTTGCGCTAGATACAGATTACTATAGACTGTTCTGTTTTTGACAGATTCTGTTTTTCGTGTGTTGTTTGCTTATTTTGATGAATCTATGGCTAGTAAAATAGTTTATAATCCATAGAGAAGTTGGAATACAGTAGGTTTAAAACCAGTATAAATAAATAATGAGTTCATTACAGTACCTTGAAGTGGTCTTTTGTTTTCTTTCGCTAACGGAGCTCACAAGTTTTCTATTTTGAGTTTTGTGTTGTGAAGTTTTCAAGTTTTGGGTGAATTCTTTTGATGGATCATGGAACAAGGAGTGGCAAGAGCCTAAGCTTGGGGATGCCCATGGCACCCCCAAGATAGTCCAAGGACACAAAAAAGTCAAAGCTTGGGGATGCCCCGGGAGGCATCCCCTCTTTCGTCCACTTCCATCGGTAATTTACTTGGAGCTATATTTTTATTCACCAACATGATATGTGTTTTGCTTGGAGCATCTTGTATTATTTGTGTCTTTATGTCTTAGTATGCCACAATAATCCTTGCTGTACACACCTTTTGAGAGATCCATACATGAATTAAAATTTGATAGAATACTCTATGTGCTCTACTTATATCTTTTGAGCTAAGTAGTTTTGCTCTATGTGCTTCACTTATATCTTTTGAGCTAGATAATTTTTCTCTATGTGCTTCACTTATATCTTTTGAGCGTTATAATTTTGCTCTATGTGTTTCACTTAGATCTTTTAGAGCACGATGGTGGATTTGTTTTAAAGAAACTATTGATCTCTCATGCTTCACTTAAATTATTTTGAGAGTCTCTTAAATAGCATGGTAATTTGCTTAATAATAATATGCTTGGTATTCAAGATTTGTGAAACTTTCTTTTGAGTGTGTTGAATACTAAGAAAAGATTGAAGCATGATAATTGTTTTGAGATATGGAGGTGATAATATTAAAGTCATGCTAGTTGAGTAGTTGTGAATTTAAAGAATACTTGTGTTAGAGTTTGTGATTCCCATAGCATGCACGTATGGTGAACCGTTATGTAACGAAGTCGGAGCATGATTTGTTTATTGATTGTCTTCCTTATGAGTGGCGGTCGGGGACGAGAGATGGTCTTTTCCTACCAATCTACCCCCCTAGGAGCATGCGCGTAATACTTTGCTTTGATAACTTATAGATTTTTGCAATAAGTATATGAGTTCTTTATGACTAATGTTGAGTCCATGGATTATACACACTCTCACCCTTCCACCTTTGCCAGCCTCTCTAATACCGCGCACCTTTCGCCGGTATCATACACCTACCATATACCTTCCTCAAAACAGCCACCATACCTACCTATTATAGCATTTCCATAGCCATTCCGAGATATCTTGCCATGCAACTTTCCACCACCTAGTTCATCATGACACATTCAGCATTGTCATATTGCTTAGCATGATCATGTAGTTGACATAAGTATTTGTGGCAAAGCCACCGTTCATAATTTCTTCATACTTGTCACTCTTGATTCATTGCATATCCCGGTACACCGCCGGAGGCATCCATATAGAGTCATACTTTGTTTTAGAATCGAGTTGTAATCATTGAGTTGTAAATAAATAGAAGTGTGATGATCATCATTCAATAGAGCATTGTCCCAATAAAAAAAGAGAAAGGCCAAAGAAAAAAAGAAGGCCCCCCAAAAAGAGAAAATAAATAAAAAGGGGCAATGCTACTATCCTTTTTCCACACTTGTGCTTCAAAGTAGCACCATGATATAGCAAGTCTCATATATTGTGCTTCAAAGTAGCACCATGTTCTTCATATAGAGAGTCTCATATGTTATCACTTTCATATACTAGTGGGAATTTCACATTATAGAACTTGGCTTGTATATTTCAATGATGGGCTTCCTCAAAATTGCCCTAGGTCTTCTTGAGCAAGCAAGTTGGATGCACACCCACTAGTTTATTTTGTTGAGCTTTCATACATTTATAGCTCTAGTGCATCCGTTGCATGGCAATCCCTACTCACTCACATTGATATCTATTGATGGGCATCTCCATAGCCCGTTGATACGCATAGTTGATGTGAGACTATCTTCCCCTCCTTTTTGTCTTCTCCACAACCACCATTCTATTCCACCTAGAGTGCTATATCCATGGTTCACGCTCATGTATTGCGTGAAGATTGAAAAAGTTTTGAAAAAGTTAGAGTATGAAACAATTGCTTGGCTTGTCATCAGGGTTGTGCATGATTTAAATACTTTGTGTGGTGAAGATGGAGCATAGCCAGACTATATGATTTTGTAGGGATAACTTTCTTTGGCCAGGTTATTTTGAGAAGACATAATTGCTTTGTTAGTATGCTTGAAGTATTATTATTTTTATGTCAATATAAACTTTTGTCTTGAATCTTTCTAATCTGAATATTCATACCACAATTAAGAAGATTTGCATTGAAATTATGCCAAGTAGCACTCCGCATCAAAAGTTCTCTTTTTATCATTTACCTACTCGAGGATGAGCAGGAATTCAGCTTGGGGATGCCTGATACGTCTCCAACGTATCTATAATTTTTGATTGCTCCATGCTATATTATCTACTGTTTTGGACTATATTGGGCTTTATTTTCCACTTCTATATTATTTTTGGGACTAACCTATTAACCGGAGGCCTAGCCCAGAATTGCTGTTTTTTTGCCTATTTCAGTGTTTCGGATAAACAGAATATCAAACGGAGTCCAAACGGAATAAAATCTTCGGGAACGTGATTTTCTCACCGAACGTGATCCACGAGACTTGGACCCTGCCTCGTGGGTGGTCACGAGGGTGTGGGGGGGGGGGGCGCCCCCCTAGGGCGCGCACCCCTGCCTCGTGGGCCCCTCGTTGCTCCTCCTGCGTACTTCTTCCTCCTATATATACACGCATACCCCCAAACAATCAGAATAGGAGCCAAAAACCTAATTCCACCGCCGCAACTTTCTGTATCCACGAGATCCAATCTTGGGGCCTGTTCCGGAGCTCCACCGGAAGAGGGCCGTCATCACAGAGGGCTTCTACATCATCCTAGTCCCTCCGATGAAGTGTGAGTAGTTTACCTCAGACCTTCGGGTCCATAGTTAGTAGCTAGATGGCTTCTTCTCTCTCTTTGAATCTCAATACAAAGTTCTCCCCCTCTCTTGTGGAGATCTATTCGATGTAATCTTCTTTTTGCAGTGTGTTTGTTGAGACCGATGAATTGTGGGTTTATGATCAAGTCTATCTATGAATAATATTTGAATCTTCTCTGAATTCTTTTATGTATGATTGGTTATCTTTGCAGGTCTCTTCGAATTATCCAT
Organism: Triticum urartu; assembly: GCF_003073215.2. Taxonomy (NCBI): domain Eukaryota; kingdom Viridiplantae; phylum Streptophyta; class Magnoliopsida; order Poales; family Poaceae; genus Triticum; species Triticum urartu. The sequence continues at coordinate 220,738,705 of NC_053028.1, forward strand.
TTGGTTTGGCCAACTAGATTGGTAGTTCTTGCCATGGGAGAAGTGCTTAGCTTTGGGTTCGATCTTGCGGTGTCCTTACCCAGTGACAGAAGGGGCAACAAGGCACATATTGTATCGTTGCCATCGAGGATAACAAGATGGGGTTTATTTCATATTGCATTAATTTATCTCTCTACATCATGTCACCTTGCTTAAGGCGTTACTCTATTTTTAACTTAATACTCTAGATGTATGCTGGATAGCGGTCGATGAGTGGAGTAATAGTAGTAGATGCAGAATCATTTTGATCTACTTGTCACGGACGTGATGCCTATATACATGATCATGCCTACATATTCTCATAACTATGCTCAATTCTGTCAATTGCTCAACAGTAATTTGTTCACCCACCGTAGAATAATTATGCTCTTGAGAGAAGCCACTAGTGAAACCTATGGCCCCCGGGTCTATTCTCATCATATCAATCTCCATTACTTTAATCTTGCTTTGCTTTTTTACTTTGCTTTTACTTTTTACTTTGCATCTTTATACCAAAAATACCAAAAATATTATATCTATTAGATCTCACTCTCGTAAGTGACCGTGAAGGGCTTGACAACCCCTAATCGTGTTGGTTGCGAGTAGCTATCGCTTTGTGCAGGTACGAGGGACTTGAGCGTGGGCTCCTATTGGATTGATACCTTGGTTCTCAAAAACCGAGGGAAATACTTACGCTACTCTGCTGCATCATCCCTTCCTCTTCGGGGAAAACCAACGCAAGCTCAAGACGTAGCAGTCACCGGCACGGGCGTCTTACCCCTTTTGGAAGGGGGCCGCCTGCCCGAGCCAGGAACCACTTGAGGTTCCGGTGCGGTGTTCGGCTGAGATCCGAACTTGGGGCCCCCGGGAGCCTTGCTCCCTTTGCTCCCGAAGTCCGGAAGGTCGCCTTGAGGCGCCTCCGGGACTATCTCCCCCCAGCTCGGTGCCCCTTGAGACAATACCTCGACATTGTCCGTAGGGCAAGGGGAGGAGGCGGTCGGAAGTGGATCGCTATCCATATCTGACGAGTCCAAGGAACCGTCCGACGAGGATACATCGATACGGGCTTGGGGCGGTCTGCATAATCATATTCGGCGTTAGGAGAAGCAGTGCGACAAAGGTATGCTATGAGTTACTCTGGTATCCGAATACTTATGACTTCGCCAGGGGCTTGGCCCTGAGCAGCCACTCGTCTTCGCCTTCGGCGACAGTGGTGGAGCAGTCCGGAAGAAGAGTCCTTCCCTTCTTGGACCCTTTGGCCTCCCCGGTTGGGGCGGCCTTCCTTTTCATGTCTCCCCCGGCTAGAGGGGGAGCATCTTCATCTTCCTCCTCGTTTTCATGGGAGGAGTGCGTCGCAGAGTTATCGGACGATGAGTCTGATACCACCTGGCGCCGGGAACTCTTTCGGGTTCCCTTGGCCTTCTTCTTGGTCTTCTCCAGCACCTCATAAGGAGCCGGAGTCAGCATCTCCGCCAGGAGAGCGTCCGCAGTGTCTTCGGGCAGAGGGGCCAGACAGTCAATCTGCTCCGATGCCTCCACCCAGTCCTGTCAAAGGCATGGGAGCTCAGACCCCGCACATGGTTAAGCTATGGGAAATAAATATCCTACCAGATGTACAGAACTTACCGGATTCACAGGGCGCTTCGCGCTTAGCCCGCGGTCCTCGGTGAGAGAGGGAGAGACCTCGGCGCCCTTGAACAGCACCCTCCAGACGTCTTTGTGCGTCGTGTCGAAGAGCTCGCTTAGAGTCTGGTGCCGGGCCGGGTCGAACTCCCATAAGTTGAAATCCCGTTGTTGACACGGGAGGATCCGGCGGAAGAGCATGACCTGGACTATGTTGACAAGCTTAAGTTTCTTGCTTGTCATGTTCCGGATACACTTCTGGAGTCCGTCCAGCTCCACCGATGAACCCCAGGACAGGCCCTTCTCCTTCCAGGAAGTGAGTCACGTGGGGATTCCGGATCGAAACTCGGGGGCCACCACCCAGTTGGTGTCGCGTGACTCGGTGATGTAGAACCACCCCGATTGCCACCCCTTTACGGTCTCCACGAAGGAGCCCTCGAGCCTTGCAACGTTGGGCATTTTGCCCACCATGGCTCCGCCGCATTCCACTTGTTGACCGCCTACAACCTTCGGCTTGATATTGAAGGTCTTCAGCCATAGGCAGAAGTGGGGCCGGATGCGGAGGAAAGCCCCGCACACGACGATGAACGCCGAGATGTTGAGGATGAAATTCAGGGCCAGATCATGAAATTCCAGCCCGTAGTAGAACATGAGGCCGCGGACGAATGGATGGAGGGGAAACCCCAATCCGCGGACGAAATGGGGGAGGAAAACCACCCTTTCATGAGGTTCTGGGGTAGGGACGATCTGCCCCGCGGCTGGCAGCCGGTGCGCGATATCCATGGCTAAGTATCCGGCTCCACGTAACTTTTTGATGTGCCCCTCCGTGACGGAGGAGGCCATCCACTTGCCTCCCGCTCCGGACATGTTTGGAGAGAGTTGAGGAGGAGGATGTGGACTTGGGCGCTGGAGCTCGAGTGCGCGAGAATGGATGAGCAAGGAGGAAGAAGGCGTGGGTAGAAAAAGGTGAGATCTTATCCCTTTATAAGGGCGGACTAAACTATGCGCCCCACTTGCCTGGTAAAACTCGCTTATCCCCCAAGCGCCGTAATTGATGGCACGGTTGGGTTACCCACGTCTGTATTAATGAGAATCCCGTAATAAGGGGAGCACGATCTATGCTTTGACAAGATGTGTCAAGAAACCGCCTCCCGTTATGTGCAGGGGCTGGTTAATGAAAAACGGTTCAAATAATTACCGGGCCGTGGTGTGATGTCATGCTGCCAAAACGTGTCAGCAGATTAGATTTGTGGTAATATTATTCTCTCTACGGTGGTATGTGGAACTTATTTTGCAGGGTCGGACACTATCCTTGTATTCAAATTCTTCCGTGGTGTATTCGGAGGAGGAACCCGCCTTGCAATGCCGAAGACAACACTGAGCGCCGGACTCATCGTCATTGAAGCCTGGTTCAGGGCCTACTGAGGAGTCCTGAATATGTAGGAGCCAATATGAGCATCCAGGTTCCACTATTGGTTATTGACCGGAGACGTGTCTCGGTTATGTCTACATAGTTCTCGAACCCGTAGGGTCCACACGCTTGAAGTTTGATGACGGTTATATTATGAGTTTATGTGTTTTGATGTACCGAAGGAGTTCGGAGTCCCGGATGAGATCGGGGACATGACGAGGAGTCTCGAAATGGTCGAGACATGAAGATTGATATATTGGAAGCCTATGTTTGGATGTCAGAAGTGTTCAAGGTGAAATCGGGATTTTACCGGAGTACCGGGAGGTTACCGGAACCCCCCGGGAGCTTAATGGGCCTATATGGGCCTTAGTGGAAATAGAGGGAAGCAAGGGGAGTGTGGGGCGCACCCCCCAAGGCCCAAACCGAATTGGTTTAGAGCAAGGGGGCCGGCCCCCTCTTTCCTTCTTCTCCTCTCTCTTTCCTTCTCCCGAATCCTATTCCAACTAGGAAAGGGGGGAATCCTACTCCCGGTGGGAGTAGGACAACTCCTGGCGCGCCCTCTCCCTGGCCGGCCGCACCCCCCTTGCTCCTTTATATACAGGGGCAGGGGGGCACCCCATAGACAACAATTGATCAAGTTGATCTTTTAGCCGTGTGCGGTGCCCCCCTCCACCATAGTCCACCTCGATAATACTATAGCGGTGCTTAGGCAAAGCCCTACATCAGTAGAACATCAACATCGTCACCAGGCCGTCGTTCTAACGAAACTCTCCCTCAACACTCGGCTGTATCGGAGTTCGAGGGACGTCATCGGGCTGAACGTGTGCTGAACTCGGAGGTGCCGTACGTTCGGTACTTGATTGGTCAGATCGTGAAGACGTACGACTACATCAACCGCGTTGTGCTAACGCTTCCGCTTTCGGTCTACGAGGGTACGCGGACAACACTCTCCCCTCTCGTTGTTATGCATCACCATGATCTTGCGTGTGCGTAGGAAATTTTTGAAATTACTACGTTCCCCAACACTAGGGGGTCATAACAGTCAATGGAAACACAAACGCTCGCTCCGCACGGAAGAGCACACTGGGGCCCTCGCAACAGAAGCACAAAGCAGCCTTTTGAGGAAAACCGCCAATTCAGCGGTACAGCCCCGGGACACCTTCAAGCAAGTCCGGAATAACCTGCAACAGGATCGCCTGGCACATTCAGAGCTCGCCTAGCAACTCGGCCCCCGTCCTAGTCCCATTCGAGCGACGAAATCCATGCTGCGCGTACATAATTACGCACTGAAAATACCATGGGCATAGGCGAAGGCACGATCAAGGCACGCCCCGCAATGTGGCTTAACCGCCCTCGGGACTGTATACCTTCATCATTTTTTCTCTTTCAGGACCTAACTTTCTGGAAGCCCTTTTCGGTAGTACGATCGTCGGACACACTACGGGAAGGAACAACCAAGGAGGCAAGAAACTAAGACGTACATGGGAACCCCCAGGTGGTCTCTAATAATAATCAATATACCCGCTTTCTATTATCCATACGCAGCTTGCCCCTAGATAGGACATGTCAAATAGTCCTATTTTCTGCTTATTGCACTACCTGTATCAGTACGCTTCGATTTATTATTTAAATAAAAATGCATAGCATTAGTCTATTATTTCATTATTCATCTTTTTTTCATGTATGTTCATCTACGACAACTTTCACCCGTACATTCTGGTACGGCCAGTACGCCAGGGGCTTTCGTTTACCCCATAATACGGCATGAGAAGTCCGAACACTTTCGACAGTGCGACACCTCGAACTTATAGCATTATATGCATCACCTCCGAATCATGTCTTGGGTCAATAGTTGGGTTTGCCCGGCTCCCATGCTTTGGTACCTTACGTTCCGCTATATCGGCTAAGGTAGCACTGGGAACAGTAGAGAAAGCCGAAAACTGACTGTCATGATAAGGCGAGAGCTGGTGGCTGTTCGAGAGGTCTCAAGTCCTTACATACTTTTTCCGCTTCGGGCGAGGAGTCGGCCTTGCCCGACTTAGGCGTGTATAGCGCCCCAAATTCGGCCTTCCGAATAAAAGGGGCTTCGCCAAAATTTAAAATTGTAGACTTCTATGGCTAAGTGAGAGTAATAAAGCCTTATAGTCCGATTGCCTGGTTCATTGTGCTGAACACCTCCCTCGAAGGACCCAAAATTGGGATAAAGAGTGCTCAGGTTTATCCCGAACACCCCAGTACTAGTTACATGGGGGCAGAAGCCGACGACTGGCCAACTCTTAGATTTTATAAATGGCCGCACAGAAGGTAATATTTTAAATTCAAAAAGCGTTGCATAGCGCAAATGAACTCGTTTCAAATAAACAGGATTACATAAGCGTGTTCATTCAAAAATTACATCCCTAGCACATTCATCCGCCACAAGATGGGAACCCTTCAGGATACTGTCATAATACATTTCGGGGTTGCGATGCTCCTTGCCCTCTGGCGGCCCCTCCTTCATCAGCTTCACGATGTCCAGCTTCGCCCAGTGCACCTTCGCCCGGGCAAAAGCCATGCGCGCACCCTCGATGCAGACGGACCACTTTATGACTTCAAGCCGTGGGCAGGCATCCACAAGCCACCTCACCAGACCGAAGTAGCTGCCGGGCAGGGGCTCGCCAGGCCACATTCGGACTATAAGACCCTTAATGGCCTGTTCGGCCGCCTTGTGAAGCTCGACCAATTGCTTCAGCTAGTCGCTCAAGGGCATTGGGGTTCGGTCCCAGTATACTGAGACCAGAACAACTTTTCCTTCGAGCTCCCCTCCCCAGCTCGGTAAAACTCTGCGGCATCTAGTACACTGCGGGGAAGATCTGCGAACGCTCCTGGAGAGCTCTGAACTCGGGTAAGTAAAAGGAAAGTTTCCTTCACATGCTTGCTTTGCATAATGAATGCCTTACCCGCTGCTATCTTCTTCACTGCATCAATCTCCTAGAGGGCCTTGTGGGCTTCAGCCTTGGTGCTCCGGGCGCTTTCGAGCGCCTTCACAAGCTCGGACTCTCGAGTCTTAGAGTCAAGCTCCAAGGACTCGTGTTTCTTGGCGAGAGCCTCGAGCTCTTGCTGCACCTCGGGTACTCGGGCTTCTTGCTTTTCCCGCTCAAGGCGCTCCTTGGCCACTTTGTTTTCGGCCTCGGACATCGCCTTCTTCAGGGTCGCCACCTCGGTCGTGGCCCATGGCAAATTCATGATGATCCTATTACTTTACAACCGAACTTCTTTTTAAAGCATAGACAAGGTATTGCTTACCTTTTCTCTCCTCAAGCTGCCTCTTGGTAAGGCCGAGCTCGTTCTTGGACCGCTCCAGGTCCTGCTTCAGTGCAGAGACCTCCGCAGTACGTGCGGCGGCGGCCAGCAGTGAAGCCTGCACATACACATAGACATATTCTGATTAGACTCCTAGGTCATCATTTGATCCTCTATTCGGCCTTTCTTCTCGAACGCCGAACAAAGCATCACGGGATACTATCTATGCGGTAATATTTTCTTATATTTTGATTGCTTACCTCAAAGCCTATTAGGAGGCTGGCGCAAGCTTCGGTCAGTCTGTTTTTGGCGGACTGAACTTTCTCGATCACCGCACTCATGATAGTGCGGTGCTCTTCGTCGATGGAAGCGCCGCGAAGCTCTTCCAGCAAGTTGTCCGGTGCCTCTGGATGGACAGAGGACACCGGCACGGGCGGCTTGCCCCCTTAACGGGGGATTGCTTGCCGGAGTCCGGAACCATTGAAGGTTCCGGCGCAGTGTTCGGCTGGGGGCCGAACTTGGAGCCCGTGGGAGTTTTGCTCCCTTTGCGCCCAGGGTCCGAGAGGTCGCCTCGAGGCGTCCCCAGGACCACCTCCCCTTGGCTCGGTGCCTTTCGAGACAACACCTCGACGTTGTCCGTAGATCGAGGGGTGGAGGCGGTCGGAAGAGAACCGTTGTTCATATCCGACGCGTCCAATGAACCGCTCGACGAAGATACGTCGAGATGAGCTCGGGACGGACTGCATAATCATGTTTGGCATGAGGAGAAGCAGTGCAATAAAACATACCATGAATTACTATGGTGTCTGGATACTTACGACTTCGCCAGGGGCTTGACCCTGGGTAGCCATTCGTTGCCGCTGTAGGCGGCCGTCGTGGAGCAGTCCGGGGGGAGGGTCCTCCCCTTGTTGGACCCTTCGGCCTCCTCGGTTGGGTCGGCCTTCCTTTTCTTGTCTCCCCCGGCTGGGGGGGGGGGAGAAATTTCCTCCTCCTCCTCATCCTCCTCCTCGTTTTCGTGGGAGGAGTGCGCGTCGGAGTCATCAGACGATGAGTCCGATACAACCTTGCACCGGAGACCCTTTCGGGTCCACGCGGCCTTCTTCTTGGTCTTCTTCACCGGCACCTCGTAAGGTGCCGGAGCCAGCATCTCCGTTAGGAGAGCATCTGCGGGATCTTCAGGCAGGGGGGCTGGCCAATCGAGCTGCTCCGCTGTCTTTATCCAGTCCTGTTAATGGCATGGGAGCTTAGATCCCGCACATCATTTAACTGGGGCAAATAAATACCCTGTGAGATGCAAAAACTTACCGGATTGGCATGGCGCTTTGTGTTGAGTCTGCGGTCCTCGGATAAGGAAGGAGGTACCTCGGCGCCCTTTAACAACACCCTCCAGACGTCCTTATGCGTCGTGTGCTTGGCCGGGTCGAACTCCCACAAGTTGAATGCCCGTCGTTGACATGGGAGAATCCGGCGGAAGAGCATGACCTGGACCACGTTGACGAGCTTGATTTTCTTGCTCATCATGTTCTTGATGTAGGTCTGGAGTCTGGTCAGCTCTACCGAGGAACCCCAGGACAGGCCCTTCTCTTTCTAGGAAGTGAGCCGCGTGGGGATTCCGGATCGGAATTTGGGGGCCGTCACCCAGTTGGTGTCGCGTGGCTCGGTGATGTTGAACCACCCCGATTGCCACCCCTTTATGGACGTTAGGCATTTTTCCCACCAGGGCGCCTCCGCACTCTGCTTGCTGGACGACCACCACCTTTGGTTTAACGTTGAAGGTCTTCAGCTACAGGCCGAAGTGGGGCCTGATGCGGAGGAAGGCCTCGCACACGACGATAAACGCCGAGATGTTGAGGATGAAATTGGGGGCCAGATCATGAAAATCCAGCCCGTAGTAGAACATGAGCCCGCGGAAAAACGGGTGAAGGGGAAATCACAGTCCGCGGACGAAGTGGGTAAGAAAAACTACCCTCTCATGGGGTTCAGGCGTAGGGATGACCTTCCCTGCATCTGGCAGCCAGTGCGCGACATTCGCGGCCAGATATCCGGCTTCCCGTAACTTTGTGATGTTCTCCTCCGTCCACTTGCCTCCCGCTCCGGACATGCTTGGAGTGGTTTGAGTAGAAAGACGCGAACTTGGGCGCTGGAGCTCGAGTGTGCGAGAATGGGTAAGCAAGGAGGAAGAAGGCGTGGGTAAAAAGGATGAATCCTTGTCCCTTTATAGGGGCGGAAGAGGCGATGCGCCTCCCCACTTGCTTGGTAAAATCGCTTATTACCCAAACACTGTAATTGATGGCGCGGTTCGGTTACCCACGTCCATATTGATGAGAATCCCGTAATAAGGGGGACACGATCTCTGCTTTGACAAGATGTGACAAGAAAACCGCCTCGCGATATGTGCGGTGCTGGTTGAGAAAAACGGTTTGAATAATGACCGGACCATGACATGATGTCATGCTGTCAAAATGTGTCAGCAGATTAGATTTGTGGAAATATTATTCTCTCTACGGTGGTATGTGGAACTTGTTTTGCAGAGCTAGACACTATCCTTGGGTTCAAAATCTTCTATGGAGTATTCGGAGGAGGAACCCACCTTGCAATGCAGAAGACAAAACTGCGCGCCGGACTCATCGTCATTGAAGCCTGGTTCAGGGGCTACCGAGGGAGTCCTGGTATAGGGGGTCTCCGGACAGCCGGACTATATCCTTTGGCCGGACTGTTGGACTATGAAGATACAAGGTTGAAGACTTCGTCTCGTGTCCGGATGGGACTCTCCTTGGCGTGGAAGGCAAGCTTGACAATACGGATATGTAGATCTCCTCCCTTGTAACCGACTTTGTGTAACCCTAGCCCCCTCTGGTGTCTATATAAACCAGAGGGTTTAGTCCGTAGGATAACAACAATCATACCATATGCTAGCTTCTAGAGTTTAGCCTCTACGATCTCGTGGTAGATCAACTCTTTTAATACTCATATCATCAAGAACAATCAAGCAGGACGTAGGGTATTACCTCCATCAAGTGGGCCCGAACCTGGGTAAACATCGTGTCCCCTGCCTCGCTCCTGTTACCATCCGCCTTAGACGCACAGTTCGGGACCCCCTACCCGAGATCCGCCGGTTTTGACACCGATAATGGATCTTCAAGAAGAAGACTGACGCTGACGGTAATGTTACTGTCTACAAAGCTCGACTTATTGCAAAAGGTTTTCGACAAGTTCAAGGGGTTGACTACGATGAGACTTTCTCACCCGTAGCGATGCTTAAGTCTGTCCTAATCATGTTAGCAATTGCTGCATTTTATGATTATGAAATTTGGCAAATGGATGTCAAAACTGCATTCCTGAATGGATTTCTGGAAGAAGAGTAGTATATGATGCAACCAGAAGGTTTTGTTGATCCAAAGGGTGCTAACAAAGTGTGCAAGCTCCAGCGATCCATTTATGGACTGGTGCAAGCATCTCGGAGTTGGAATAAACGTTTTGATAGTGTGATCAAAGCATATGGTTTTATACAGACTTTTGGAGAATCCTGTATTTACAAGAAAGTGAGTGGGAGCTCTGTAGCATTTCTAATATTATATATGGATGACATATTGTTGATTGGAAATGATATAGAATTTCTGGATAGTATAAAAGGATACTTGAATAAGAGTTTTTCAATGAAAGACCTCAGAGAAGCTGCTTATATATTGGGCATCAAGATCTATAGAGATAGATCAAGACGCTTAATTGGACTTTCACAAAGCACATACCTTGATAAAGTTTTGAAGAAGTTCAAAATGGATCAAGCAAAGAAAGGGTTCTTGCATGTGTTACAAGGTGTGAAGTTGAGTAAGACTCAATGCCCGACCACTGCAGAAGATAGAGAGAAAATGAAAAGTGTTCCCTATGCTTCAGCCATAGGCTCTATCATATATGCAATGCTGTGTACCAGACCTGATGTGTGCCTTGCTATTAGTTTAGCAGGGATGTACTGTCGGGGATATACCCCACGGTATGACCCAGCCAGAGTTATAACCCGGCTGGGACTTGGTAAACCGGCAGGTGTTAACTCAGATGATAACCCGGCATGTGTTAAATCATAACTCGGCAGACCATCATAAACCGGCAGACCATCATAAATTGGCAGACAATCATAAACCGACAGGAAGTCATAACCCGACAGACCATCATAAACCGACAGACAGTCATAACCCGACAGACAGTGATAACTCGGTTGACAGTCATAACCCGGAAGATAGAGTCGCCTTGGGTTATTAAGCCCGAGACGTTATGAAGCCCAAGACGTTAAGAAGCCCATGAAGAGAAGTCAGAATAGTTTAAGTCTTAATCCGAGTTGGACTCTACATCTAACCCGCCCCTTCAACATATGTAAAGAGGGGCAGGGCACCCCAAGAGGGGGAGAGATGATCTTAAGGGTTAGACACAACTTAGAGAGCCGGTTTACGGCAACTCCCTCATGATCATATTGAGACCTAGCCACAAACAACATGTAGGGTTGTTACCGGATGATGTTTCCCGGGGCCCGAAGCTGTCTAAATCGTTGTCTTGTGTTGTGTCTCTCGATTCCTCTCAGCCCCTCTCAAGCTACCACATAGATGCGTTGCCCTCACGACTAAGTCCTCACACTAGGACATCTGCCATGACAAAATCACGACAGTTGGCGCCCACCGTGGGGCCTGCGCACGGTGGTGTTGAGTTCTTGGAGGGATCTTTTCTAGGGTTTGAGAAGTTCACAATTTTTCGAGATGAAGAAGAGTCATCAACAAAGTAGTTACATTGTCTCAATATCAAGTAGTCAAGCAATAAAATACAAGATTTGTCCAAAGTCAAAGGCAGTGAGGGTTATGGTCTCTTCATAGCTACTGTCCGACGGGTTATCTGATCACTTTTGACCCGCCTGGATGGACTGAAGCTTTTCCTCTGAAGTCAGCATACTACCAGTCCACCGAGCCTGTACTGGAAGGATTTTCACAATCAGCGGCCAGCTGCTGATCACTGACTGGGATAAAGATGACGAGGGTTGCATGCTGCGTGCCGCTGCGACCACGGGATCCGTTGAACCGGATCCATTTTCGCTACACCATCGTCAGAAGCTGGAACAGAGGAAATTTTTGGCGGCAACACCTCAAATGCCGCAGCCGGGTTACTACAAACCCTATCTCCGTTTTAGGACATGATGAAAAAAACTATGTGTAAAGCAGATTGCCGCAGGTTCGCTTCAAATATCAAGGTTTGGGAAGCAAACAAACTGACGAGCTACTTACGTCCTCACGGGAAGACCCAAATCACCGCTTAAAGTTAAAGTACTAATTCAACTAGTATTTCTCATGTGTTGGACGGAAGCCAAGGTGAAGACAAGCCATCACATCAAATCGCCAGGGTATTAGATGCAAGTGCCAGTACTTAAATCTTCAAGGGAAAATTACTGTTTTAAAAAAGAGAGAAACAGGCCACGACCCGGTCTGTTCAACCGGTTGGGGCATCTCCTATAGATTGTATGTTAGTTTTGTTGGTAAAATGTCTATGTCATCAACCAACAAGCTATCATACAACTACTTCAATAGGTTGTATCTAAGCCATCTAATAGATGATGAGGAAATAAATGTGATTGCTCTCTATTTCACCTTGGAGCTTGTGCAAAGGTTGTTGGTTATTCTACATACAACTTTACTCTCTCTATATATTTATTACACGCCACATCATCACTATGTCCTTGGTGGCAAATTTACCAACACCTATCTTACAGCTATTGGAGATGCCCTTACGACTTGGAAGCAACCTCTGCTGCAACCTTGCTCTGCGGGCGGCTCCGCCACCGGGTTGAGTCGGCCTTGCCGCCTCAGGCCGTCCCTCGCTCGGGGTCAACACCAAGCCACGCCCGGCCTCGTCTCGAGTCGCCCTCCCATGTCGTCGAGCCACGCCCCAAGTTTTTGTGCTGGATTAATCCGTTTGGGTCGGCCGTCTCTGCTGAATCGCCGAAGCTCCTGCTCCGAACTGCCATCACGGCCCTCGCCTCCGTCGCCAAAAATCGCCTCGGCCTCACTCCACGGCGTCCTTCAAGACATATCCAAGAGTTGTTGAGCCTCCACATTGTCAAACCCGTCAGCCCCGAGTTGCCGCATCCGCGCTTGACCCGGCCCTACACCGCTGGCCTGCCATCTTCCGCTCAAAGCTCTTGCTGCCTCCACGGCTGAAACGAGCAGCGCCACCGATTTGCCATGGTTTGCTTCGAGTTGGACTCACCTCACCTCGCGGGCCCTCTTCCGCGTCGGCCTCGCTAAACCGGCCACAGGCGTGCCTCTCTAACCCGCCGTGGTGGTTAAGCCGGCCTCCCTCTGCTGCCGCCAAGTTACTGCCGCGGGTGCCGAGCCACGCCGCGCCTCTCCAGCGGACGCCACCCGCAAGTCGCCGTTGCGAACACGCCGACCGGTCCCTGTGCTGTGCTTTGAGCGGCCTCCAACGGTGCCACGCCTGCTTCCTCCTGTGACGACCCGGGCCCCCGCTGCTCATCTCTGAAAGCGTCATCCCGTTACGACCCGGTACCCTACCATCCATCTCCTCGGACACGCCCTCGAGCCGCCGGCTTCGACCCGCCGCTCCTGCCGTGGCTCTTGCCTCGAGCGTCTTCTGCTGCCGCTGCTGAGATGCGTAGCCGGATCTTTTGACGCCGCCTTGTGGCCCACCGCGGTTCTCTGCCACCTCCAATCGCCGCCGAGGCCTCGCCGAGCCGCTCTGTCGCGAACAGCACCGCCTCCGCCTCTACTGCATGTGGCCGCCCCGGCGGGTCAAAAGTCGGCTGCCCCGACGCCTTTCTCCTCCGTTCGTCCCAAGCCACAAGTCGCCACCCTGTCGTCACTTCCGCGGCCGTGGCTGTGCCTCGCCGGCGCGCCTCTGTTGCTGCGTCACCGTCACCGGTTTGCTTCCGCGCCCGAACCGCCGGCGCCGGTTCTACCCTGCCTGAGTTGCCGCCACGGACCGACCTTGCCGCCTTACTGCTCTGATGATCTGCCACCTCCGTCGAGGATCACCGCGACTTGGGACGTCTCCATTTACTTCAATCCGCCGGTGAATCGCTGTTGCCCGCTAAGTCGTTCGAGTCCGCCGCCGGGTCAATGGCCGCACATTGAGTCATCAGATCTTCACTGGATCTACCCCTGTCCTCAAGTTGCCTTCGGTGCCGGTTCAATCCAACCCAGTAACGCCGTCATCAAATTGCCTGTTCAAATCACCATGGCTTGGTCTTGCGGCCTCAAGCCCGTGCGGGCCGCCGCAACCGAATCGGCCTGCATTGGCCTTGACCCACATTGCCGAGTCACCGCTGCCGCCATGACTCGCCTCCGCTTTGCCAAGGCACCCCTTGCTGGTGTGATTTTGTCTCTAGTACAAAGCAAAAGAAAATTGGGGGATAATGGAGCAGTGCATGCATGCATGCATGCTGACTCGAAGACTGGTCTGCCAACAATAATGGGGTAGGAGTCCTAGTGGGCAAGGCATTATGCATTACCAGCATCGGTGCTCATCTGACAAATCCAGGTGCTATCTTCTCTATATATTTTATTAGAACATATTAAATTGTTTGAGAACAATTACTCTGTCTTTCAATATATTTTATGCACGACAAAGTCCACTACAAAAATGGCATCGTACCATGGACAGAAGGCTCGCACTGGTTTAAACGTGGTGGCCAATTCTTGCGCCTGCGCCGGTTTAAATGTCGTGGCCAACTCTCACGCCTGCACCAACTACCACTGCCGCGCCCAAATCACCAGTCCGCACCGGCTTACAAATGCCGCGGCTGACTCTCCCGTCCGCATCGACTTACAAATGTCGCGACCGACTCTCCCGTCCGCACTGGCTTAGAAATGCTGCGGCTGACTCTCCCGCCAACACCGGCTTATAACGTCACGTCCGACTCATCTGTCCGTGCTGCCTCTGATGCTGCGGTCATCTTGACCGTTTGTCTCTCGCAGCCTGGTCTATATCAGCACACCGGGCTGCACCTGTCTGCATAAGCTATTTATTGAGTATAAAGCCAGTCACTGCTCGGGTAGCCTGGTTTTCTTCCAACAACTCTGGAGAAAATTATCATCAGCCGTCGTCTGCACTAGATGGTTCAATGGGCATGCGCACAAGTCGCCGCTACTACAGTTTGGTTAACTTCAACAGCTAGTTGGAATGAACTATTGGCCGAGTTGCTGACATGGATCATACGGGATCATTTATAACCCGTCGAAGTCACCTCAACCTTCTGTGGATTCACATCGTGCTATCAACACCAATGATATATAACTTATGCTACGGTCAAATATGGAGAATCTCAAGCCAACTCCTTGAGTCGCCTTAAGACTCGGGGGCTACTATGACGTGACTCAGCAGAATTGGCCGCTTTCAGTGAATTCAAGAACTCCGGGTCGATGGAGGGAAGATAACCGACCTTGGAGGCTACTGCCTTATTGATGAAAATTTAAAGGCCATTAGAAAATTTCTGGTTCAAAATGAAGAATGCCGGTTTAAAATCCTCTTTGAGGGAAATATGTTCTCCCACAAAGCTTTGAAGCTCTCAGTATCTGGTTTAAAAATTTCCGGTTCAAAAAGAATTAATCTCTCGCAAGTTCGAGTTCTCAGAAAAATTAAAGGGACCAAAGAGAGTCTGTTGTAAAAACACAGCTCAAACATAGGCACCCGGCGAGCACAGCTCAGAAATATATCACTTGGGGGCTTCTGGTTTATTGAGCTAAGCTATGATTACCCTTTGATCCGGCTTATAAGCCACATTTACAAAAAAACTTGGGGGCTTCTTACCCAAAGACAAAAGGGGCCAAAGAGAGTGTTGCAAAAGCACAACTCAAACATAGGCACCCATTGAGCACAGCTCAAAATATTGCTTGGGGGATCTTTGCTTCTACAAGAACAAAGAGTCTATAACCTTGTAATAGGCTATAAATGCCAGGCTTGGAAGCCAGGTGTATTCACCTAAAACCCTGGGTTATCCTGACTTTTTTAAGTAAAACACTCCGCCCAGGTAATCCTGGTAAGTCCCGTCGAGTGTTTGACAAGTCAATCTTATAAAGACCCTGAACTTGTCATAGTTAAAATGACGATTGGTTAATGTGAGGTCCATCTTACAAGGCTTTGCAAAATGGTTTAACTCAGTGGCCTGGCAGCCCATGAAAAGCCTCCCCTTTTTGCACATTTTCTTCTGAAATCTTTCTTTTGGCAGTTTCTTTTGATGGAGATTATACTAATCCGGTATTTATTGGCCCGGCTTGGCTTTCAACTATAAGTTGTCAGCATACGATCAGCTACAATCCGGTGTTTATTGACCCGGTCTAGTTTTCGACTACAAGTCGCCAGTATGAGATAAGATAACATCCGGTGTTTATTAACCCGGCCTGGCTTTCGACTACAATTCGCCAATATATATTTGGATTGCGCCATTGGAATTATGCGCTTATAAATCATTGGGTTATATTATTCAAATCTTTAATAGCCAACATGGTTGGATTTTTATTATGGTTATCAATAACCAATATTATGATTGAGATTTTCAAAGTCGCTTCAGCATAATTGATATTATTTTATCAATGGATATAATTTATTCTACAATGGAAGGAATAGTCCCGAGTCGCTGCAGGCTTACGACCCAACACTTGGGGGCTACATTATTCAAGTTGAGATTACATCAAATATGCAAGTCTCATGTCGCTGCAAGCATGCACCATGACACTTGGGGGCTAATGCAAAGTCATTTTTTGCTCACCTTATTGAAGACCCGACTCATCACGTCATAATGAGACGGCCCTTGGGGGCTACCAATTGCTCCTGTCAACAATTCAAGGTACACAAGTTAAATCTATTATATTGAAGGGTCCATTGCTCAGTTGATAAAGAGCAAAGCTCTTAACCTTGTGGACGTGGGTTCAAGCCCTACGATGGAGGCTATATTATAATATGTTATTTTCATTGAAGTATATATCAAAGTCCCTGCTCATTATTGCATAATGACCCGACCCTTGGGGGCTATATTGGTTGAAGTTTTTATGAGCATAAGGAAATTTCAAGTCCTAGGTTGCTGCAAGCATGACAATCCGGCACTTGGGGGCTACATATGTGGAATATTCAGTTTATGACTAATGATTGAGATGAGCACCCTGGATTTCTTCAAGCTTGTGACATTTATATTGAAGCAAGTCTTAAGCTGTTGGTACGCTACCTTCTTAAGACTTGGGGGCTACAAGTGATAGGCATATAAGAGGTATATTTTCAAGCTTGATGTTAACTACAATTATGACCCGGTGCCATCAATATTTATAAACCGGCAATTTTGGCTATGATAAACCGGCAAGTTCTACATCCTTAAGCCGGCTGAAGATTAGATGAGGATTTCAAAGACCAGTATTTTTGTTAAGCATTGGAAGCCGAGTCAAATGAATTATTCTTAAGCCCATTTCTCTATGACAAACTAATGTCAGTAAATTGATTATGAAGCTGGCCTATTGACCCGGATTTTCTAGAAGGAAATGACAAGGATTTAAGGATGCTCAGGATCAGTTTTACATGGATAAATCCAAATTAAACTGGGGGCTAATGTCGGGGATATACCCCGCGGTATGACCCGTCCGGAGTTATAACCCGGCTGGGACTTGGTAAACCGGCAGGTGTTAAGTCATATGATAACCCAGCAGGTGTTAAATCATAACCCGGTAGACCATCATAAACCGGTAGACCATTATAAACCGGTAGACAATCATAAACCAACAGGAAGTCATAACCCGACAGACCATCATAAACCGGCAGACAGTCATAACCCGGCAGACAGTGATAACTCGGTTGACAGTCATAACCCGACAGATAGAGTCGCCTGGGGTTATGAAGCCCGAGATGTTATGAAGCCCAAGACGTTAAGAATCCCATGAAGAAAAGTCAGAATAGTTTAAGTCTTAATCCGAGTTGGACTCTACATGTAACCCGCCCCTTCAACATATATAAGCAGGGGCAGGGCACCCCAAGAGGGGGAGAGATGATCTTAAGGGTTAGACACAACTAGGAGAGCTGGTTTACGACGACTCCCCAACTAGGACTCCCTCATGATCATAACGAGACCTATCCACAAACAACATGTAGGGTTATTACCGGATGATGTTCCCAGGGGCCCGAAGCTGTCTTAATCCTTGTCTTGTGTTGCGTCTCTCAATTCCGCTCAACCCCTCTCAAGCTACCACATAGATGCGTTGGCCTCACGACTAAGTCCTCACACTAGGACATCTGCCGTGACAAAATCATGATAGGTACCAAAGTAATCCAGGAATGGATCACTGGACAGCGGTCAAGAACATCCTGAAATACCTGAAAAGGACTAAGGATATGTTTCTCGTTTATGGAGGTGACAAAGAGCTCGTCGTAAATGGTTATGTCGATGCAAGCTTTGACACTGATCCGGACGATTCTAAATCGCAAACCGGATACGTGTTTATATTGAACGGTGGAGCTGTTAGTTGGAGTAGTTCAAAACAAAGCATTGTGGCGGGATCTACGCGTGAAGCGGAGTACATAGCTGCTTCGGAAGCAGCAAATGAAGGAGTCTGGATGAAGGAGTTCATATCCGACCTAGGTGTCATACCTAGTGCATCGGGTCCAATGAAAATCTTTTGTGACAATACTGGTGCACTTGCCTTGGCAAAGGAATCCAGATTTCACAAGAGAACCAAGCACATCAAGACACGCTTCAATTCCATTCGGGATCAAGTCCAGGTGGCAGACATAGAGATTTACAAGATACATACTAATACGTCTCCATCGTATCTACTTTTCCAAACACTTTTGCCCTTGTTTTGGACTCTAACTTGCATGATTTGAATGGAACTAACCCGGACTGACGCTGTTTTCAGTAGAATTGCCATGGTGTTATTTATGTGCAGAAACAAAAGTTCTCGGAATGACCTGAAACTTCACGGAACGTCTTTTTGGAAATAATAAAAAATCCTTCCAAAAGATGAAGACCAGGGGCCCACACCCTAGCCAAGAGGGTGGGGGCGCGCCCCCTACCTCGTGGGCCCCCTGGAGCTCCTCCGACCTCAACTCCAACTCTATATATTTGCTTTCGGGGAGAAAAAAATCAGAGAGACGGATTCATCGCGTTTTACGATACGGAGCCGCCGCCAAGCCCTAAAACCTCTCGGGAGGACTGATCTGGAGTCCGTTCGGGGCTCCGGAGAGGGGAATCCGTTGCCATCGTCACCATCAACCTTCCTCCATCACCAATTTCATGATGCTCACCGTCATGCGTGAGTAATTCCATCGTAGGCTTGCTAGACGGTGATGGGTTGGATAAGATCTATCATGTAATCGAGTTAGTTTTGTTAGGGTTTGATCCCTAGTATCCACTATGTTCTAAGATTGATGTTGCTATGACTTTGCTATACTTAATGCTTGTCACTAGGGCCCGAGTGCCATGATTTCAGATCTGAACCTATTATGTTTTCATCAATATATGAGAGTTCTTGATCCTATCTTGCCAGTCTATAGTCACCTACTATGTGTTGTGATCCGGCAACCCCGAAGTGACAATAATCGGGACCACTCCCGGTGATGACCGTAGTTTGAGGAGTTCATGTATTCACTATGTGTTAATGCTTTGGTCCGGTACTATATTAAAAGGAGGCCTTAATATCCCTTAGTTTCCATTAGGACCCCGCTGCCACGGGAGCGTAGGACAAAAGATGTCATGCAAGTTCTTTTCCATAAGCACGTATGACTATATTCGGAATACATGCCTACGTTACATTGATGAATTGGAGCTAGTTCTGTGTCACCCTAGGTTATGACTGTTACATGATGAACCGCATCCGGCATAATTCTCTATCACCGATCCATTGCCTATGAGTTTTCCATATATTGTTCTTCGCTTATTTACTTTTCCGTTGCTATTGTTACAATCACCAGAAAATACCGAAAACATTACTTTTGCTATCATTACCTTTTTCTACCGTTACCACTACTATCATATTACTTTGCTACTAAATACTTTGCTGCAGATACTAAGTTATCCAGATGTGGTTGAATTGACAACTCAGCTGCTAATACTTGAGAATATTCTTTGGCTCCCCTTTTGTCGAATCAATAAATTTGGGTTGAATACTCTATGCTCGAAAACTGTTGCGATCCCCTATACTTGTGGGTTATCAAGAATATTTTCTGGCGCCGCTGCCGGGGAGCATAGCTCTATTCTTTGAGTCACTTGGGATTTATATCTGCTTATCATTATGAAGAACTTGAGAGATCCAAAAACCAAGATTTATCCCTCAACTACGAGGGGAGGTAAGGAACTGCCATCTAGCTCTGCACTTGATTCACCTTCTGTTTTGAGTAAGCTTGCGACACCTAAACCTGCTTCTACTATTCATTCTGATATGTTGCATGTTATTGATGATGCCACTTCTGCTATGCATGATACTTATGATGAAACTACTTCTATGCTTGATACTACTGTGCCACTTGGTGAATTTCTTGATGAACAACTTGCTAGGGTTAGAGAGAATGGAATTATTGAAACTGATAACATTGATGAAAGTGATGATGAAGACTCTTCCCCTAATAAATATGAATCGCATGTTATTCCTGAGGGTTACGTTTTGGAAAAAGAAGCTGCTTTAGCTATTTTAGCTTGCAAAGGTAGATACGAGCTCAAGAGGTTATTAGCTAAATGGAAGCAGCAATCCCTTAATTCTAGAATGAAACCTGACCCTACTTTTGCTACTTCACCTATCTGTGTTACTGATAAGGATTATGAATTCTCTATTGATCCTGATATAATTACATTGGTTGAATCTGATCCTTTTCATGGCTATGAATCTGAAACTGTTGTGGCACATCTTACTAAATTAAATGATATAGCCACCCTGTTCACTAATGATGAGAAATCTCGCTACCTTTATATCCTTAAAATATTTCCATTCTCATTAAAGGGTGATGCTAAGATATGGTTTAATTCTCTGGATCCTGGTTGTGTGCATAGTCCCCAGGATATGATTTATTACTTCTCTGCTAAATATTTCCCTGCTGATAAGAAAGAAGTTGCTTTGAGGGATATATATAATTTTGTGCAAATTGAAGAAGAGAGTCTCCCGCAAGCTTGGGGAAGGCTTCTCAAGTTACTTAATGCCTTGCCTGATCATCCTCTTAAGAAAAATGAAATACTTGATATCTTTTATAATGGACTAACCGATGCTTCCAGAGATTACCTGGATAGTTGTGCTGGTTCTGTTTTCAGGGAAAGAACACCGGATGAAGCTGAAATTCTATTGAATAATATGTTGACTAATGAAAATAATTGGACACTTCCTGAGCCTATTCCTAAACTAACTCTGAAGAAAAGAGGTGTTCTATTTCTCAATCCCGAAGATATGCAAGAGGCAAAGAAATCTATGAAAGAAAAGGTATTAAAGCTGAAGATGTTAAGAATTTACCTCGTATTGAAGAAATACATGGTCTTAATTTACCGCCTATTGAAGAAACATATGATCTTGATAACCCGACACAGGTAGTAAAGGTAAATTCTCTCTGTAGATTTGATGAAGGTGATATCCCTTGTTATAAGTCTGCTAGACAATGCTTAGATGAGTTTGACAATTTCATTGTTAAACAAGAAAACTTTAATACTTGGGTGATTATATGTCTAGAGTTAAAGGTGAACTTAAACTCATTAGTAAACATGCTTCTATGGTTACCACTCAAGTAGAACAAGTACTTAAGGCTCAAAATGATTTGCTCAATGAATTGAATAGTAAGAATAATGATTATGCTGTTAGAGTGGCTACTAGAATTGGTAGAATGACTCAGGAACCTCTGTATCCTGAAGGACACCCTAAGAGAATTGAGCAAGATTCCCAGAGAAATAATATAGATGCACCTAGTCCTTCTAAAAGGAAGAAAAAGAAAAATGATAGGACTTTGCATGCTCCTAGTGAACCTATCGCTGAAACACCTGAGAATCCAAATGATATTTCTATTTCTGATGCTGAAACACAATTTGGTAATGAACCTGAAACTAGCGATAATGATAATGATAATGTTCATGATGATGCTCAACCTAGTAATGATAATGATATAGAAATTGAACCTGCTGTTGATCTTGATAACCCATAATCAAAGAATCAATGTTATGATAAGGAAGACTTTGTTGCTAGGAAACATGGAAAGGAAAGAGAGCCTTGGGTTCAGAAACCCATGCCTTTTCCTCCCAAACCATCCAAGAAAAAGGATGATGAGGATTTTGAGCGCTTTTCTGAAATGATTAGACCTATCTTTTTGCGTATGTGATTAACTAATATGCTTAAAATGAATCCTTATGCTAAGTACATGAAAGAAATTGTTACTAATAAAAGAAAGATACCGGAAGCTGAAATTTCCACCATGCTTGCTAATTATACTTTTAAGGGTGGAATACCAAAGAAACTTGGAGATCCAGGAGTACCCACTATACCATGCTCCATTAAAAGAAACTATGTTAAAACTGCTTTATGTGATCTTGGAGCCGGTGTTAGTGTTATGCCTCTCTCTTTATATCATAGACTTGACTTGAATAAGTTGACACCTACTGAAATATCTTTGCAAATGGCTAATAAATCAACTGATATACCTGTCGGTATTTGTGAGGATGTGCCTGTTGTGGTTGCAAACGTTACTATTTTAACGGACTTTGTTATTCTTGATATTCCCGAGGACGATAGTATGTCTATTATTCTTGGTAGACCCTTTTTGAATACTGCAGGGGCTGTTATTGATTGCAACAAAGGCAATGTCACTTTTCATGTTAATGGTAATGAGCATATGGTACACTTTCCGAGGAAACAACCTCAAGTTCATAGTATCAACTCTATTGGAAAAATTCCATCAATTATTTTTGGAGGTTTTGAATTTCCTCTTCCTACTGTCAAGAAGAAATATGATATTCTTATTGTTGGGGATGTGCATATCCCCGTTGAGGTTACCTAGTGTTATTCGAAAATTCTCCGGTTCCATGGTATTCGGAATGAGTTTGTTAACAAGACTTGATCAACCTTGTTAATGGATTCCTTTTGATGATCATGAGATGGATGAAGTTAGAAAACACAACTCTTTGTACCCTCTTTTTACTTTCTGTTATTTATATTAAATCAAGCAAAAATAGTATTTTCTGTCTGTTATCTGAATTATCCGTGCAATATAAAAATACCCCAAAAATAAAAGTTCTCCAAATGCCCTGAAATTTAAATATGATTTTTTCTGAAATATTTGAGAATATTTGGCACTGAGAACACAGCAGGGGGGCATCCACCTGGCCACGAGGGTGGAGGGCGCGCCCTACCCCCGTGGGCGCGCCCCCTGCCTCATGGGCCCATGGTGGCCCCCCTCCACTTATTCCTACACCCTCACACTCCTTCTTCCTCCCACAAACACGATTATCCAGCTCAAACCCGAGTCCAAACTCATTTTGCTGCCATTTTCGATCTCCTTGCTCAAAGCACCTCTCACAAAACTGCTTGGGGGGATTGTTCCTTGGTATGTGACTCCTCCATTGGTCCAATTAGTTTTTGTTCTAGTGCTTTATTCATCGCAAATTTATGCTGCCTAGGTGACAATGTTCTTGATCTTGCATGTCAAATTTATATGGTTCCAAGTAGTTTTGATGCATGATATAGGCTCTAGGCACTTGTAGGAGTAGTTGCTATCAATTTTGTTGAGTTTGGTTTACTTTTACTTGAAGTTACTAAAAATTTCAGAAATTTTTCAAAGGAAGAAATATGCTTAGGAAAACGTACCAAGGTGGTTCTTCAAGGAAACAAGGACCCAGGCTTGCAATGCGTGATGCTGATGATGAGCCACCAAGAGACGCTCTAGTGCGTCCTTGTGAATGGCCTTCAGAAAACTTTATGGATCGAGTGGGCATTAAGGAAGAATTTAACGCATATTTGCATAACACTGACCTTGTGAGCTTCGAGGAGGAAAAGTGCCGCCAGTACCACTATCTCACTAGTTCCTTTGTGAGGAGGTTTGAATTTTCATCTTCACGTAATTCTCCAACTGTCATGTTTGATCTTTATGGAAAATCTTATACTCCCTCCGTCCAGAAATACTTGTCATCAAAATGAATTAAAGGGAATGTATCTAGACGTATTTTAGTTCTAGATACACCCCTTTTTATCCATTTTGGTGATCTGTATTTTTGGACGGAGGGAGTACTATGGACTTAGAGGATTTTACCATTGCTTGCAAACTCCCACAATGGGGTAGTGCTAGTGAACCCCGCAAATCTGAATTTAGAAATTTTCTTGCTAGCATAACTGTGGGGGAATCTAGAGATATAGCACAAGCTACCATAGGGAGCATTCATTTTCCTGCTATACATTATTTTGCTCTCTTCATAGGTAGGTGCACAAATGGTAAAGATGAAGCATGTCATATGTGTGTTCATGACCTCAGTATTCTTAGGAGTGCTGTGTTAGGAGACAAATCTTATAATTTGGGAGCCATTGTTGCACGTAGGTTGCATAATAATAGATTTCATGGATATTTCTTTGGTGAAATTTATGCAACCCGCTTAGCTGATTTTCTTGGTGTAACCATACATAATGATGATATTGAATTGCCTCCTGCTTACCTAGACTTTAATGCTATGGTTCACCACCAGTTTTTTGAGAGGAATGAATCACCTCTCCGGTATCGCTTAATCTTTGACAGACATCGTGCTGTCCGTATTACTCTCCCTGCTCCTGCCTTCTTTGATTATCAGGCAAAAGGAAGATATGTTATTACTAGAGAGGAGGCAGATGAGTACGAGAGGTGGGCGGAGGCCGCTCATCGCCACGCTGCAGCTCAGGAGGCGATAGCCGCTGCATCTCAGTACGACTCCAACTATTAATATGGATATCCGCCAGGCCAACCGTGGCCATAAACCAACTTAGGGCAAAAGCCTAAGCTTGGGGGAGTACGTATTTCTCACCGACATTGCATTTATGTTCACACACTCATTGTTAGATGTCGGTGCTCATACTTTTTCATTGTATCATCCATGCTAGTTTTTTTTTCCATTTTTATGCTTTCTTCTTGTGTGTTTAATAAACCTTAAGAAAAACAAAAAAAATTAGTTGTAGCTTTTAGCTAGTTTTAATTTCCATGCTTGTGTACTAATTAAAAAGAAAACCCAAAAAGATTTCCTATTCTTCTTTTTGCTTGTTGGGAGCTTTCCCATGTAAATAGTTTTATTTCTTTTCTTTTCTTTGGGGGTCGTTAGGAGAAGACCATGATTAAATTGTTGAAGTGGCTCTTATATGCATTATTGTTGATCTGACAAAAGAGCCCATATTGCCTTGACTTCTCCTGTTTATTGAATGCTTGCAGATTCCAGCTTAGTCCAATGCACGTGCACTATTATTATTATCCACATCATTCGGTCGTGCAAGTGAAAGGCAATTATGACGATATATGATGGACTGACTGAGATGAGAAAAGATGGTATGAACTCGACCTCTCTTGTATTTGTAAATATGATTAGTTCATCGTTCCTGATTCAGCCTATTATGAATAAACATGTTTGCAATGACAACTAGAGATCATAGTTTCTTGTGCCATGCTTGATTATCTAGGAGCTTATAATGGTTTACCTTGCGTGCCAACATGCTATTAAAATGGTTGTGATGTGGTATGATAGGGTGGTATCCTCCTCTGAATGATTCGAGTGGCTTGACTTGGCACATGTTCACGCATATAGTTGAAACAAAATCAACATAGGCTTCACGATATTTATGTTCATGGTGGATTATATCCTACTCATGCTTGCATTCGGTGTTGATTAATTTTAATGCATGTTCATGACTGTTGTCGCTCTCTAGCTGGTCGCTTCCCAGTCTTTTGCTAGCCTTCACCTGTATTAAGCGGGAATACTGCTTATGCATCCAACTCCATAAACCCTAAAGTTATTCCATATGAGTCCACCATACCTACCTATATACGGTATCTACCTACCGTTCCAAGTAAATTTGTATGTGCCAAACTCTAAACCTTCAAATAAATATCCTGTTTTGTATGCTCGAATAGCTCATGTATCAACTAGGGCTGTTCGTATCTTCCATGTTAGGCAGGTTATTCTCAAGAGGAGTGGACTCCGCTCCTCAGTCACGAGAAAATGGCTGGTCACCGGGATGCCCAGTCCCATGCTTTATGCAAACTAAATCAAAATAATTGCAAACAAAACTCCCCCTGGGTCTCTTGTTACTTGGAGCCACTCGTTGTTTCGAGCAAGCCATGGATTGATGCTTGTTGGTGGAGGGGGAGTATAAAATTTACCATTCTGTTTGGGAACCGCCTATAATGTGTGTAGCATGGAAGATATCGCCATCTCTTGGTTGTTATGTTGACAATGAAAGTATACCGCTCAAAATATTATTCATCTCTATTTCAAAACCGAGCTCTGGCACCTCTACAAATCCCTGCTTCCCTCTGTGAAGCGCCTATCTATTTACTTTCATTTTGAGTCATCATCCTCTTATTAAAAAGCACCAGTTGGAGAGCACCGCTGTCATTTGCATTCATTACTGTTAGTTTACATTGAGTATGACTTGACTGGATCTCTTTTACCATGAATTACAATGTCTAGTCAGTCCTTGATCTTTGAAGGTGCTCTGCATTTATGTTTTGCGGTCTCAGAAAGGGCTAGCGAGATACCATCTTGTTATATCATATTATGATTGTTTTGAGAAAGTGTTGTCATCCAAGATTTATTATTATTTCTCGCTAGTTGATTATGCCATTGATATGAGTAAACACGAGACCTAAGCGTTATTGTGAATATGGTTAGTTTATAATCTTTGCTGAAAACTTGAATGCTGGCTTTACATATTTGCAACTACAAGAGCAAACAGAGTTTGTAAAAGTTTTTCTTTATCCCTTTCAGTTTATCAACTAAATTGCTTGAGGACAAGCAAAGGTTTAAGCTTGAGGGAGTTGATACGTGTCCGACGTATCTACTTTTGCAAACACTTTTGCCCTTGTTTTGGACTCTAACTTGCATGATTTGAATGGAACTAACCCGGACTGGCGCTGTTTTCAGCAGAATTGCCATGGTGTTATTTATGTGCAGAAACAAAAGTTCTCGGAATGACCTGAAACTTCACGGAACTTCTTTTTGGAAATAATAAAAAATCCTTGCAAAAGATGAAGACTAGGGGGCCCACACCCTAGCCACGAAGGTGGGTGGTGCGCCTGCCCCCTGGGCGCGCCCCCTACCTCGTGGGCCCCCTAGAACTCCTCCGAACTCAACTCCAACTCTATATATTTGCTTTCGGGGAGAAAAAAATCAGAGAGAAGGATTCATCGCATTTTACGATACGAAGCCGCCGCCAAGCCCTGAAACTTCTCGGGAGGGCTGATCTGCAGTCCGTTCGGGGCTCCAGAGACGGGAATCCGTCGCCATCTTCATCATCAACCTTCGTCCATCACCAATTTCATGATGCTCACCGCCGGGCGTGAGTAATTCCATCGTAGGCTTGCTGGACGGTGATGGGTTGGATGAGATCTATCATGTAATCAAGTTAGTTTTGTTAGGGTTTGATCCCTAGTATCCACTATGTTCTCAGATTGATGTTGCTATGACTTTGCTATGCTTAATGCTTGTCACTAGGGCCCGAGTGCCATGATTTGAAATCTGAACCTATTATGTTTTCATCAATATATGAGAGTTCTTGATCCTATTTTGCAAGTCTATAGTCACCTACTATGTGTTATGATATGACAACCCCGAAGTGACAATAATCGGGACCACTCCCGGTGATGACCGTAGTTTGAGGAGTTCATGTATTCACTATGTGTTAATGCTTTGGTCTGGTACTCTATTAAAAGGATGCCTTAATATACCTTAGTTTCCATTAGGACCCCGCTGCCATGGGAGGGTAGGACAAAAGATGTCACGCAAGTTCTTTTCCATAAGCACGTATGACTATATTTGGAATACATGCCTACATTACATTGATGAATTGGAGCTAGTTCTGTGTCACCCTAGGTTATGACTGTTACATGATGAACCGCATCCGGCATAATTCTCTATCACCGTATGAGCTTTCCATATATTGTTCTTTGCTTATTTACTTTTCCGTTGCTATTGTTACAATCACCACAAAATACCAAAAACATTACTTTTTCTGTCATTACCTTTTGCTACCATTAACACTACTATCATATTACTTTGCTACTAAATACTTTGCTGCAGATACTAAGTTATCCAGGTGTGGTTGAATTGACAACTCAGCTGCTAATACTTGAGAATATTCTTTGGCTCCCCTTGTGTCGAATCAATAAATTTGGGTTGAATACTCTACCCTCGAAAACTGTTGCGATACCCTATACTTGTGGGTTATCACATACGGATCTGAATGTTGCGGACCCATTGACTAAGCTTCTTCCACGAGAAAAACATGATCAACACCAAGACTCCATGGGTGTTAGAATCATTACCATGTAATCTAGATTATTGACTCTGGTGCAAGTGGGAGACTGAAGGAAATATGCCCTAGAGGCAATAATAAAGTTATTATTTATTTTCCTCATATCATGATAAATGTTTATTATTCATGCTAGAATTGTATTAACCAGAAACATAATACTTGTGTGAATACATAGATAAACATAGTGTCACTAGTATGCCTCTACTTGACTAGCTCGTTGATCAAAGATGGTTGAGTTTCCTAGCCATAGACATGAGTTGTCATTTGATTAACGGGATCACATCATTAGGAGAATGATGTGATTGAAATGACCCATTCCGTTAGCTTAGCACTTGATCGTTTAGTTTAGTACTATTGCTTTCTTCATGACTTATACACGTTCCTATGACTATGAGATTATGCAACTCCCGATTACCGAAAGAACACTTTGTGTCGTGGAGTTGACACGGCAGATGTCCTAGAGCAAGGACTTAGTCGTAGGGCCATTACTAGGAAGCTTAAAGGGGTTAATCGGGACAAAGGACACGAGAGAGTTTTATACTAGTTCGGCCCCTTACGATGAAGGTAAAAGCCTACGTCTAGTTGGGATTGGTATTGCTGAGGTTTCGACTTCCAAGAGGCTCAATTCACCGGCTTGGTTATCGACTTGGTTGTCTCTTGTCCTGAGCTGCCATCGGGTCGTCCCCTTATATACACGGGTCGACGCCTGGTGGCTTACAGAGTCCCGGCTGGCTCATAATCGTGTCCGGCTCGGTGACTTCCTTTACATGCCTTTCCTTACAAGTCTTTCCTCACATATGGCGGTTTACAATAATGGGCCTTGAGCCGGCCCGAGGCCTTTGGGGTTTCTATATATACTAATAAACTATCATCTTGACTGTATATTGGGCTTCTTATGTAACCCACCATTAAGGCTGACCCGATCCCTCCTGGGCGGGTCTTAGCTGATAGTAATATCCCCAACACTTTGTGTGCTACCAAATGTCACAATGTAACCGGGTGATTATAAAGGTGCTCTACAGGTGTCTCCAATGGTGTTCGTTGAGTTGGCATAGATCGAGAATAGGATTTGTCACTCCGATTGTCGGAGAGGTATCTCTGGGCCCTCTCGGTAATGCACATCACTATAAGCCTTGCAAGCAATGTGACTAATGAGTTAGTTACGGAACGAGTAAAGAGACTTGCCGGTAATGATATTGAACTAGGTATTGAGATACCGACAATCGAATCTCGGGCAAGTAAAATACCGATGACAAAGGGAACAACGTATGTTGTTATGCGGTTTGACCAATAAAGATCTTCGTAGAATATGTAGGAACCAATATGAGCATCCAGGTTCCGCTATTGGTTATTGACTGGAGACATTTCTCGGTCATGTCTACATAGTTCTCAAACCCGTAGGGTCCGCACGGTTAAAGTTCAGTGACGATCAGTATTATGAGTTTTTGTGTTTTGATGAACCGAAGGTAGTTCTTAGTCTCGGATATGATCACGGACATGACGAGGAGTCTCAAAATGGTCGAGACGTAAAGATCGATATATTGGACGTCTATGTTCGGACACCGGAAGTGTTTTGGGAGGTTTCGGACATATGCCGGAGTACCGGGGGGTTACCGGAACCCCCCGGGGAGTATATTAGGCCTAATGGGCCTTAGTAGGAGAAGAGGAGGGGTGGCCAAGGGCAGCCGCACGCCCCCTCCCCCTCTAGTCCGAATTGGACAAGGAGGGGGGCGCCCCCCTTTCCTTCTCTCCCTTCCTTCCCTTCTCCTACTCCTACTTGGAAAGGGGGAGTCCTACTCCCGGTCGGAGTAGGACTCCTCATGGGGCGTGCCATAGGAGGCCGGCCCCATCCCCCTCCTCCACTCCTTTATATACGGGGAGGGGGGCACCCCTTGGAGACACAACAATTAATCATTGATCTCTTAGCCGTGTGCGGTGCCCCCCTCCACCATAATCCACCTCAATCATATCGTAGCGGTGCTTAGGCGAAGCCCTGCGTCGGTAGCTTCATCAACACCGTCACCACGCCGTCGTGTTGACGAAGCCCTTCTTGGAATCTCTACTGGATCATGAGTTCGCGGGACGTCTCCGAGCTGAAAGTGTGCTGAACGCGGAGGTGCCGTACGTTCGGTACTGAGGATCGGTCGACCGTGAAGACGTATGAATACATCAACCGCGTTGTCATAATGCTTCCGCTTACAGTCTACGAGGGTACGTAGATGACACTATCCCCTCTCGTTGCTATGCATCACCATGATCTTGCATGTGCGTAGGAATTTTTTTGAAATTACTACGTTCCCCAACAGTATCTAGATCGAGACTTAGAGTCTTCCAGATCGGTGTCAAAGCGCATCGACGTAAATCCTTATGACGAACTCTTTGTCACCTCCATAACTGAGAAACATTTCCTTCACTAAGGATAATTTTGACTGCTGTTCAGTGATCCACTCCTGGATCACTATTGTACCCTCTTGCTAAACTCATGGTGGGGTACACAATAGGTCTGGTACACAGGATAGCATACTTATAAAACCTATGACTGAGGCGTAGGGAATGACTTTTCATTCTCTTTTTATTTTCTGCCGTGGTCGGGTTTTGAGTCCTTACTCAACTTCACACCTTGCAACACAGGCAAGAACTCCTTCTTTGACTGTTCCATTTTGAACTACTTCAAAACTTGTCAAGGTATGTACTCGTTGAAAAAATTTATCATGCGTCTTGTTCTATCCCTATAGATCTTGATGCTGAATATGTAAGTAGCTTCACCAAGGTTTTTCTTTGAAAAACTCCTTTCAAACACTCCTTTATGCTTTCCAGAAAATTCTACATTATTTCTGATCAACAATATGTCATTCACATATACTTATCAGAAATGTTGTAGTGCTCCCACTCACTTTGTTGTAAATACAGGCTTCACTGCAAGTCTGTATAAAACTATATGCTTTGATCAACTCATCAAAGCGTATATTCCAACTCCGAGATGTTTGCACCAGTCCATAGATGGATCGCTGGAGCTTGCACACTTTGTTAGCACCTTTAGGATTGACAAAACTTTAATGTTGTATCATATACAACTCTTCTTTAAGAAATCCATTAAGGAATACAGTTTTGACATCCATTTGCCAGATTTTATAAAATGTAGCAATTGCTAACATGATTCGGACAGACTTTTAAGCATCGATATGAGTGAGAAAATCTCATCGTAGTCAACACCTTGAACTTGTCGAAAACCTTTTGCGACATTTCGAGCCTTGTAGATAGTAACACTACTATCAGCGTTCGTCTTCCTCTTGAAGATCCATTTATTCTCAATGGCTCGCCGTTCATCGGGCAAGTCAATCAAAGTCCATACTTTGTTCTCATACATGGATCCCATCTCAGATTTCATGGCCTCAAGCCATTTCGTGGAATCTGGGCTCATCATCGCTTCCTCATAGTTCGTAGGTTCGTCATGGTCTAGTAACATGACTTCCAAAACAGGATTACCATACCACTCTGGTGTGGAACGTACTCTAGTTGACCTACGAGGTTCGGTAGTAACTTGATCTGAAGTTTCATGATCATCATCATTAACTTCCTCACTAATTGGTGTAGGCATCACTGGCACTGATTTCTGTGGTGAATTACTTTCCAATTCGGGAGAAGGTACAATTACCTCATCAAGTTCTACTTTCCTCCAACTCACTTCTTTCGAGAGAAACTCCTTCTCTAGAAAGGATCCACTCTTAGCAACAAAGATCTTGCCTTCGGATCTGTGATAGAAGGTGTACCCAACAGTTTCTTTTGGGTATCCTATGAAGACGAACTTCTCCGATTTGGGTTTGAGCTTATCAGGCTGAAACTTTTTCACATAAACATCACAACCCCAAACTTTAAGAAATGACAACTTAGATTTCTTGCTAAACCACAGTTCATCCCGTGTCATCTCAACGAATTTGGATGGTGCCCTATTTAACGTGAATGCAGTTGTCTCTAATGCATAACCCCAAAACGATAGTTGTAAATTGGTAAGAGACATCATACATCGCACCATATCTAATAAAGCACGCTTACGACGTTCGGACACACCATTATGCTGTGGTGTTCCAGGTGGTGTGAGTTGCGAAACTATTTCACGTTGTTTCAAATGAAGACCAAACTTGTAACTCAAATATTCACCTCCACGATCAGATCGTAGAAATTTTATTTTCTTGTTACCATGATTTTCCACTTCACTCTGAAATTCTTTGAACTTTTCAAATATTCCAGACTTATGTTTCATTAAGTAGATATACCCATATCTGCTCAAATCATCTATGAAGGTCAGAAAATAATGATACCCGCCGCGGGCCTCAACACTCATCGGACCACATACATCGGCATGTATTATTTCCAATAAGTCAGTTGCTCGCTCCATTGTTCCGGAGGACGGAGTCTTAGTCATCTTGCCCATGATGCATGGTTCACAGGCATCAAGTGATTCATAATCAAGTGATTCCAAAAGCCCATCAGCATGGAGTTTCTTCATGCGCTTTACACCAATATGACCTAAACGGGAGTGCCACAAGTTTGTTGCAACTGCTCATCCTGCCTTTCGGCTTCTCTAGAAATCACACTGTACGATGAAGATCGAAGTGTTCGGCTGGCTACTGCTACATGATAGGCTAAACACACGTGACATGCTAAGGAGGAGACACTATAACATTGGTGATGATTTTACATGTCTTCTCTATGGGAAAAATAATGGAGAGACTCTTGAGCATATGATTTTCACTTGCCAGTTCAGCGGGAGGTGTTGGGCCAAGCTGCATATTGACTGGCCTTGTTTTCAGAATAGGTTCACCGCATTGCAAAACGCTCGAACAAATTGGCCCAACCCTTTCTTCATCGAAGTATTCTTAACTACTGCCTGGAGCTTGTGGAAAGAAAGAAATAACAAACACTTCAGAGGTACTACCCCAAGCATTGCATCTTGGTTTGATCGCTTCAAGGAGGATTTGGGACTTCTGCAACATAGAGTTAAGGAGGCACGTAGAGCTTCCCTGCTCTCCTACTATGACACACTTAGCTGAGTCCCATTTCTGCTTTTCACCTTTTTCTTAACATACATATAGCAGAGTGTATATCAGTGATCATGGAGTAGTTGCCCACCCCTGATGGTAACACCAGGAGTGGAAGATGAAAGTGTGTGTGTGTGTGTTGTATGTCTATGTAAACACCCCATTTATATAGATATATGAAAAACAATGAGAGTTCTCTCTCACTATCAATTCCCTCAAAAAAAGTATGTTGCACTATCATTATCAACTTTGCATATTTTGGCATCAATATTATGAATATGTGTATCACTATGATCAAGATTCAATAACCCATTCACCTTGGGTGTATGACCATAGAAGGTTTTATTCATGTAAATAGAATAACAATTATTCTTTGACTTAAATGAATAACCGTATTGCAATAAACATGATCCAATCATATAATGCTCAACACAAGTACCAAATAACATTTATTTAAGGTTCAACACCAATCCCGAAGGTAAAGGGAGTGTGCGATGGTGATCTTATTAACCTTGGAATCACTTCCAACACACATCGTCACCTCGCCCTCAACTAGTCTCTGTTCATTTTGTAACTCCTATTTCATGTTACTAATCATAGCAACTGAACCAGTATCAAATACCCAGGGGCTATTATGAACACTAGTAAAGTACACATCAATAACATGTATATCATATATACCTTTGTTCACTTTGCTATCCTTCTTATCCTCCAAGTATTTGGGGTAGTTCCGCTTCCAGTGACCATTCCTTTGTAGTAGAAGCACTCAGTTTCAGGTTTAGGTGTAGCTTTGGGTTTGTTCACGGGAGTGGCAACTTGCTTGCCATTCTTTCTTGAAGTTCCCTTTCCTTTTCCCTTTTACTTGAAACTAGTGGTCTTGTCAACCATCAACAGTTGATGCTTTTTCTTGATTTCTACCTTCGCCGATTTCAGCATCGCGAAGAGCTCGGGGAATCATTGTCATCATCCTTGCATATTATAGTTCATCACGAAGTTCCAGTAACTTGGTGATAGCGACTAGAGAACTCTGTCAATCACTATCTTATCTGGAAGATTAACACCCACTTGATTCAAGCGATTGTAGTACTCAGACATTCTGAGCACATGCTCACTGGTTGAGCTATTCTCCTCCATCTTGTAGGCAAAATACTTGTCAGAGGTCTTATACCTCTTGACTCGGGCATGAGTCTGAAATACCAATTTCAACTCTTGGAACATCTCATATGCTCCATGGCGTTTCAAAACATTTTTGAAGTCCCGGTTCTAAGCCGTAAATCATGGTTCACTAAACTATCAAGTAGTCATCATAATGAGCTTGTCAAACATTCATAACGTCTGCATTTGCTCCTGCAATAGTTTTGTCACCTAGCGGTGCATCAAGGACATAATTCTTCTGTCCAGCAATGAGGATAATCCTCAGATCACGGACCTAGTCCGCATCATTGCTACTATCAACTTTCAACTTAGTTTTCTCTAGGAACATACCATAAATAAAACGTGGAAGATATACGCGAGCAATTGATCTACAACATAGATATGCAAATACTATCAAGACCAACTTCATGATAAATTTAAGTTCAATTAATCATATGACTTAAGAACTCCCACTTAGATAGACATCCCTCTAGTCATCTAAATGATCACGTGATCCATATCAACTAAACCATGTCCGATCATCACGTGAGATGGAGTAGCTTTCAATGGTGAACATCACTATGTTGATCATACCTACTATATGATTCACGTTCAACCTTTCGGTCTCAGTGTTCCGAGGCCATATATGCATATGCTAGGCTCGTCAAGTTTAACCCGAGTATTCTGCATGTGCAAAACTGGCTTGCACCTGTTGTATGTGAACGTAGAGCTTATCACATGTAGCGACCAGACCTCAAACAGTCTGATCTCTGTGCTCCAGTGTCATCCCTGGATCAGTAATGCTGACACCACACAGTACTCGGAGGATTTATAGCAGAGTAGCAATCACACACTTATTACATCGAGTGTCTCAAAAGAGAACTTATTACAATAAATATGGCTTAAGGCCATCTAATAACGATAACAGCGGAAGGCTTGGAAGATAAGTGAGTCCATCAACTCCAACGGCATCACTGAGTATAGAACCACGACCTAAAAGCTCAATCGTCGTCTGAAAAGTCTGCAACATTAACGTTGCAGCCCGAAACGGGTCAGCACATGGAATATGCTGGCAAGGTAACACATAGAGAGTAATGGAATGCAACAACTATACTATATGCATATTTGGCTGGTGGAAAGCTCTATGGTTAGTTTTTGCGTAAAGCCAATTTTTCCCTACTTCAAAGGAATAAATTAATTACTATCATGGTGGTTGTTAAACATTAAAAATGGTTGACAACATTCTCAATCCCAATTAAAGTAACATCAATAAAACCCAACAAAATTTAATTTAGAGTAACATGTTGAGATTCACATGATAATCCAGGTACTAGATACTCAAGATGTCCATAACCGGGGACACGGCTAACCATGATTAGTTTGTTACACTCTGCAGAGGTTTGCACACTTTTCCCCACAAGACTCGATCGCCTCCGTTTGGTTTCTCGCACTACATGGGTGTTTGAGAAACGGATGACCGAGACATAGTCTTTCAGAAGCGCTAGCACCTTACGATCGGTAGACCGTACCACCTACTTACCCCTACATCTGCTAGTCTACCACTGTAAGAGTTCGCACAACTTAGTCAACTATGCCAGAGCCCATAATGGCTTGTGGCTGCACACGGAAGTTTCTAGTATGAATAATCTCATGATCCCTTTGAGCCTGGGTGGCGGTCCAAAAACAGGCAAGTCCTGGAAACCCCAGGTGCCTCAATCCACCCAGATGTGTGTTAGTTGCCACCTTAGATAAACCATTAATTATCAATCTCACATCTGTCATGGATATCACTCACCCAATCCACGTCTACTAGCATAGCATGGCATAATAAGCAAACGTAGAAGTAACTCCCAAAGGTTTGATAATAAACAGGTAATAGGTACTACCTCATCTACTTCCCATCCCACAATTTAATTAGATCCTAATCATGCAATGTGTGAGGATTGATCTAATGCAATAAAACTGGGTTGTAGAAAAGGTATGATCAAAGTGTTACTTGCCTTGCTGATGATCCGCGAAACCTAGAGATTCGAAGTAACAAGCGGCGCACTCCGGGTATTCTATCGCAGACAAACAACAAGCATACAATAAGTACTCATCTAATGCACAGGTAAAACTCAAATAGAAGATCTAACCAGAAAGTTCAACTTAAGAACCCTGGTTGGCAAAAGAATCAAATCGAACGAAGCAAAAGAAATCAAACGGCGAAAGAAAACAACTTCGTTCTAGTAATCTGGATCTAGGGCAAATTTTACAGTAGCAAAAACTTGTTTAAGTTGATTATTCGGAAAGAGGGTTTCGAGACGAAACTCCAGGCGCTTGAATCGCCTGATTCCGATAAACGAGCGAAAAGTTATACTAAAACGAAAATCGGATCAGAAATCGCGATCAGAAAATAACCGCGGAAAATCCGACGAAAAAGAAAAACGACGAACAGAATTTTTTTTAAAAAAAAATCTACACGGAAAACGAGGCGGCGGCGGCGAACCTCGGGCGGCGCGCTCCGGCGAGTCGGCGGCGGCGGCGGCGGCGGATTAGGGTTAGGGTTGGGCGGCGGGGTCGGGCGCTGGCTGCTGCTCTCCCGGGCCGGGGCGGTCGCTATTTAAAGGCCCGGCCGGGGGTTTCCCGGCCGGATACGGCCCGGAGTCGGTTACGCGTTTTTTTTAAATCCGCTCGGAAGAAAAATAAAAAGAAATACTAAACGGACTCCAAAAATCGCGAAATAAATTTTGCCGGGTTCCTAAAATCATGCCCGATAAGGTGAACATTTATCTGGGCCCAAACTACAACTTTGAAAAACGCGCATTTTCCTAAATTCAAATAAAAATACCAAAAACTCCGAAATAAAACTTATTTGATTTTTTTATTAAATCCTCAATATTTCTATATTTTGGGAAAGTCATTTTATTCCCTCTCTCATATTTTTGTAATAGAAATAATTGATGATAAAATAAATAAAATCAGATGATCCTGTTTACATAATATGAGAAAACTCAAATATGTAAATAACGAAATCCCCAACTCTCTCCGTGGGTCCTTGAGTTGCTTAGGACTTTCTAGGATCAAAACCAAAAGCAAAATAAAATATGGTATGCGTGATGACCTAATGTATAACATTCCAAATTGAAAATTTGGGATGTTACAAACCTGCCCCCTTAAGATGAATCTCGCCCTCGAGATTCGGGTTGGCTAGAAAATAGGTGAGGGTGGTATTTGAGCAAATCTTCCTCTCGCTCCCAGGTGGCTTCATCCTCCGTGTGGTGGCTCCACTGAACTTTGCAAAACTTGATAACCTTGCTGCGAGTAACTCGGCTGGCAAACTCGAGGATCTTGACTGGTTTCTCCTCATAGGTCAAATTGTTATCCAATTGAATTGCTTCTAATGGCACTGTGTCTCTCAAAGGTATGTCAGTCATCTCCGCATGACACTTCTTCAACTGAGACACGTGAAACACATCATGCACTCCGGCCAATCCTTCTGGCAATTCCAACTTGTAGGCCACTTCTCCCATACGCTCCAAAACTCGATATGGTCCTACAAATCGTGGTGCTAACTTCCCCTTAACTCCAAAACGCTTAATCCCTCGAAGTGGGGACACTCGAAGGTAAGCTCTATCTCCAAATTCGTAAACTGTCTCCTTGCGTTTAGAATCTGCATAGCTCTTCTGCCTGGACTGGGCTACCTTGAGCCTATCGCGAATCAACTTCACCTTCTGTTCAGACTCCTTAATCATATCTGGTCCAAACAACTGGCGGTCTCCAACTTCGTCCCATGACAACGGTGTCCTGCACCTCCTTCCGTACAAAGCTTCGAAAGGTGCCATCTTCAAACTGGTCTGATAGCTATTATTGTAAGAAAACTCTGCATATGGCAAATTATCATCCCAACTAGATCCATAATCTAGCGCACAAGCTCTCAGTATATCTTCCAAAATCTGATTGACTCTCTCAGTCTGTCCATCTGTCTGCGGGTGAAAAGCTGTACTAAATTCTAGCCTAGTACCCAAAGTCTCATGCAACTGCTTCCAGAACTTTGAGGTAAACTGGGTTCCTCTGTCTGATACGATACTCCTCAGAACTCCATGCAAACATACGATCCTGGTCATGTATATCTTTGCCAACTTAGCACTGGTGTAAGTGGTCTTTACTGGAATGAAATGAGCTACCTTCGTCTATCGATCAACTACAACCCAAATCGAGTCATAGCCTGAACGAGTCCTTGGTAATCCCGTGATAAAATCCATGCCTAGCTTATCCCACTTCCATTCGGGTATCGGCAATGGTTGCAACAATCCTGCTGGCTTCTGATGCTCTGCCTTTACTCTCTGACACACATCACAAACTGCTACATACTCCGCAATATCCTTCTTCATTCTGGTCCACCAGAAAATATCCTTTAAATCCAAATACATCTTGGTATTTCCTGGGTGAATCAAATACGGTGAATCATGTGCCTCCTGCAGAATCAACTTCCTGATTTCCGGGTTGTTGGGCACCTAAACACGATCTTCAAACCATAGGGTTTCGTGCTCATCCTCACGAAATCCTTTAGCTTTTCCTTTGCTCAGTTTCTCCTTTATAGCGGCAATCTCTTTGTCAGTTTTCTGAGCTTCTCTGATTCTATCCATCAAAGTTGACTGAATCTCTAGTGCTGCTACATAGCCTCTCGGAACTATTTCCAAACATAGTTCACGAAAATTTCCTGCTAACTCCTTGGGTATTTCTCCCGTCATTAGCGTGTTGACATGACTCTTACGGCTTAATGCATCAGCTACTACATTAGCTTTTCCGGGATGATAATGCAATTTCATATCATAATCCTTGATAAGCTCCAACCATCTCCTTTGTCTGAGATTCAACTCCTTCTGCGTGAAAATGTACTTCAAACTCTTATGATCCGTGTACACCTCACAATGATTTCCCATGAGGAAATGTCTCCATGTCTTCAATGCATGCACTACGGCTGCTAACTCCAAATCATGCGTGGCATAATTTAATTCGTGGGGCTTCAGTTGTCGCGAAGCATACGAAACAACTCTTCCTTCCTGCATAAGCACTGCTCCAAGCCCTCAACGTGAAGCGTCGCAATACACCTCATAATCCTTGGTCTGATCTGGCAAAATCAACACTGGTGAGGTCACCAAACGTTTCTTCAACTCCTGGAAACTAGCCTCACACTCCTCAGTCCATTTAAACTTAGTATCCTTCTTTAGCAACTCCGTCATTGGCTTTGCGATCCTTGAGAAGTTCTCAATAAATCTTCGGTAGTATCCTGCGAGTCCAAGAAAACTCCGGATCTCCCCAACTGTTGTTGGTGCTTCCCACTTGGTCACGGTTTCAACTTTAGCGGGATCTACTGCTATACCTTCTCCAGATATAACGTGTCCAAGGAATCCTACTTCCTTCAACCAAAACTCACATTTGCTGAACTTGGCATATAATTGGTGTTCTCTGAGCTTTCCAAGTACCAAACGCAAATGCTCCTTATGCTCCTCTTCATTCTTCGAATATACCAGGATATCATCAATGAACAGTACGACGAACTTATCCAAAAATTCCATAAACACTTTGTTCATCATGTTCATAAAATAGGCAGGCACGTTAGTCAGACCAAATGACATAACGGTATACTCATACAGCCCATACCTGGTGGTAAAAGCTGTCTTTGGAATATCCTGTTCTCGAATCTTCAACTGGTGGTATCCTGATCGCAAATCAATCTTGGAAAATACTTTAGCTCCTTGTAATCGATCAAATAGATCATTGATCATTGGTAGTGGGTACTTGTTCTTGATCGTTACTTCGTTCAATCCTCGATAGTCGACAACCATCCTTAACGATCCGTCCTTCTTCTCCACTAGAAGTACTGGCGATCCCCAAGGCGAAGAACTTGGGCGAATATATCCCTTATCCAGTAACTCCTTAATCTGCTTCTTAATTTCCACCAAATCTTTTGCTGGCATCCTATATGGTCTCTTCGATATTGGCCCAGTGCCTGGCAAAAGCTCAATCAAAAACTCAATGTCTCTATCCGGTGGCATGCCTGGCAACTCTTCGAGAAATACATCCGAAAAATCCTTTACCACTGGTACTTCCTCCTGCACAACTCCTGTTAGGCAATTTACTTGTGTCCTTTTTGGTACATGCCGGGATACATACTTGATCCTTCTCCCTTCTGGTGTGGTAAGCAAAATTGACTTACTAGCACACTCAATATTCCCTTCATACTTTGATAACCAATCCATGCCTAATATCACATCCAATCCTTGAGATTCCAATATTATTAGGTCTGAGGGAAAAACATAGTTACCAATCCTTAATGGTAACCGATCACACCATAAACTGGCCACATACTCTGCTCCTGGCGAGGTTACTAACATGGGTGACCTAAGGGCTTGGGTTGGTAGGTTATACTTATCCACAAATCCCCTTGAGATGTATGAATGCGATGCACCAGTATCAAAAAGAACGAGTGCAGTAAATGACTTAACCAAAAACTTACCTATTATTTCATCGGGCTGAGCTTCAACCTCCTCCACGCTAACGTGGTTCACCTGTCCCCTATTGAAAGGGTTCGGCTTCTTCCCAGAACTTTCATTGCCATTTTGGCCTTCAGGACATTCATTTGCAAAATGTCCTGGCTTCGAACACTTATAGCAAGTGACGTGGCTCAAGTCCTTCTTGGCTGGGGTCGATGGGGTGCTGCAGTTCTGTCCATTACTTCCTCCATTCCCATTACCATTCTTGGTGCCATTGTGATTGTGCGAGCTACCTACTCCATGGGTATGCTGAAAATGTCCTCCTGGTCTAGGGGTAAAACGTGGCTTCTGCTGAGCTCCTGAATTATACTTTCCTTGTCCATACTTCCTCTTGCGGTTCTCAATTTGCTGCTGCTTCCCTTCAATCATAAGAGCACGATCTACCAACTCCTGGTAGTTGTTGAAGGTGGCTACCATCAACTGCATGCTCAATTCATCATTCAGTCCTTCCAGGAATTTCTCCTGCTTAGCTGCATCCGTAGCAACGTCATCTGGGGCATAACGTGCTAGCTTACTAAACTCTTCCACATACTGGCCAACTGTCCGTCCTCCTTGGCGCAAGTTACGAAACTCACGCTTCTTCATGGCCATTGCTCCTGCTGAAACATGGGCAGTACGAAAAGCCTGCTGAAACTGGTCCCATGTGACAGTGTCGATTGGGAAAGTGGCTGTGAAATTCTCCCACCAAGATGCTGCGGGTCCTTCTAACTGATGTGCGGCAAACTTAACCTTCTCCACATCTGTGCATCCTGCTGTGGTCAACTCCCTAGCTATCTTGCGGAGCCAATCATCTGCTACTATCGGCTCGGTGCTACTGGAAAACACCGGCGGATTCAGCCTAAGAAAATGGGCTAAGTGGTCAACATGTGGTGGTGGTGGATTGTTGTTCCCTTGATTCTGATTCTGAACTAGCAACTGCATCAGGGTGTTCTGCTGCTGGATCAACTGGGTGAGCTCCGGCGGAAAGGCAAATCCGGGGTCACGTCTCGGAGGCATCTGAGGGTTTTAGAAAAGATGAGATATAAGAATAGAGGGGGTCTAAAGAGAAAACACTACCCATATGCACATGAGGCAAAAGCACACAATTCACTTCAATTAATCAAACAAAGGCATACAATCGATCTAGCTATCGCAAAAGTGCTCGGACTACTATATTTACATGGTGGTCTACTACTACAGATGAGGTGGTCTACTAAAAATATTCTATGGTTGTAGACTCCATAATATCTGCTCCTGCTTCATCAACATAGTCTTCACCACTACTATCTTGTTCCGAGTCGGTGGTGTCAATGATGATGTAGTCTTCCGGGCTAATCTCCTTGGGTTCCTCGTCTTCATCTACTGGTGTCGGGCCTCCCATAAATATTCCAATCTTCTTGATCAGATCGTCATTCTTCTCCACCAATACTTCAATTTCTTCTTCATAACCTTCGCGTGTAGCCTTGAGTTCTTCCTCCAGTTCCTTGATTCTAGTCTTAGCCTTCTTCAGATCTATCATGTCGGCGCACATCTGATTCTCTTGTCGTCGAATGTGCTGAGTTAACTCCTGGATAAAAGCTGCAATTGATCTATCCTTCCTAGTGCTGATCATCTCCCAGTGTTCATCTCGGCGTCCGCAAATCTGGTAGATAGTATCCTTAAGATCCTTGCGGTAGACTTCTCCAATGCGTCCCATGGTGATGTGAGCTGCCATACTCTTTCCTAGACTCCAAGTTGGGGCATCAAAAGAAAACTCTATGGGCTCAGTGACTGGCATGAACGTCCTTCCTGGAACTTGAACTTGAATCATCCAGCGCTCTTCTTCAGGTAAAGTGGCGTTGTAGGTTCCCGTGAAGCTTGGTATTCCTATGTTCAGGTATCTAGTGACTTCCTTCAAGTGGCGTCCAAAGGGTGTATCTTCATTCGGTTGGGTGAACTTGTTCCTTGCATCCGCCATCCTAAAGAGTAGAAAGGATGAGAGGTTAGAAGAGAAGAGAGTGATCTAGGTCTTTAGCTTAGTGGTCGTCTCCTACAGTCAGCGTGTGCTCTGATACCATCTCTGTAGCGACCAGACCTCAAACAATCTGATCTCTGTGCTCCGGTGTCATCCCTGGATCAGTAATGCTGACACCACACAGTACTCGGAGGATTTATAGCAGAGTAGCAATCACACACTTATTACATCGAGTGTCTCAAAAGAGAACTTATTACAATAAATATGGCTTAAGGCCATCTAATAACGATAACAGCGGAAGGCTTGGAAGATAAGTGAGTCCATCAACTCCAACGGCATCACTGAGTATAGAACCACGACCTAAAAGTCCTCAATTGTCGTCTGAAAAGTCTGCAACGTTAACGTTGCAGCCCGAAACGGGTCAGCACATGGAATATGCTGGCAAGGTAACACATAGAGAGTAATGGAATGCAACAACTATACTATATGCATATTTGGCTGGTGGAAAGCTCTATGGTTATTGTTTTTGCGTAAAGCCAATTTTTCCCTACTTCAAAGGAATAAAATTAATTACTATCATGGTGGTTGTGAAACATTGAGAATGGTTTACAGCATCCTCAATCCCAATTAAGTAACATCATTAAAATCCCACAAAATTAATTTAGGGTAACATGTTGAGATTCACATGAAAATCCAGGTACTAGATACTCAAGATGTCCATAACCGGGTACACGGCTAACCATGATTAGTTTGTTACACTCTGCAGAGGTTTGCGCACTTTTCCCCACAAGACTCGATCGCCTCCGTTTGGTTTCTCGCACTACATGGTGTTTGAGAAGACGGATGACCGAGACATAGTCTTTCAGAAGCACTAGCACCTTACGATCGGGTAGACCGTACCACCTACAACCCCTACATCTGCTAGTCTACCACTGTAAGAGTTCGCACAACTTAGTTAACTATGCCAGAGCCCATAATGGCTTGTGGCTGCACACGGAAGTTTCTAGTATGAATAATCTCATGATCCCTTTGGGCCTGGGTGGCGGTCCTCGAAAACAGGCAAGTCCTGGAAACCCCAGGTGCCTCAATCCACCCAGATGTGCGTTAGGTTGCCACCTTAAATAAACCATTAATTAATAATCTCACATCTGTCATGGATATCACTCACCCAATCCACGTCTACTAGCATAGCATGGCATAATAAGCAAACATAGAAGTAACTCCCAAAGGTTTGATAATAAACGGGTAATAGGTACTACCTCATCTACTTCCCATCCCATGATTTAATTAGATCCTAATCATGCAATGTGTGAGGATTGATCTAATGCAATAAAACTGGGTTGTAGAAAAGGTATGATCAAAGTGTTACTTGCCTTGCTGATGATCCGCGAAACCTAGAGATTCGAAGTAACAAGCGGCGCACTCCGGGTATTCTATCGCAGACAAACAACAAGCATACAATAAGTACTCATCTAATGCACAGGTAAAACTCAAATAGAAGATCTAACCAGAAAGTTCAACTAAAGAACCCTGGTTGGCAAAAGAATCAAATCGAACGAAGCAAAAGAAATAAAACGGCAAAAGAAAAAAACTTCGTTCTAGTAATCTCGATCTAGGGCAAATTTTACAGTAGCAAAAACTTGTTTAAGTTGATTATTCGGAAAGAGGGTTTCGAGACGAAACTCCAGGCGCTTGAATCGCCTAATTCCGATAAACGAGCGAAAAGTTATACTAAAACGAAAATCGGATCAGAAATCCCGATCAGAAAATAACCGCGGAAAATCCGACGAAAAAGAAAAACGATGAACAATTTTTTTTAAAAAAAATAAAAACTGCACGGAAAACGAGGCGGCGGCGGCGAACCTCGGGCGGTGCGCTCCGGCGAGTCGGCGGCGGCGTTGGCAGCGGCGGGGTCGGGCGCTGGCTGCTGCTCTCCCGGGCCGGGGCGGTCGCTATTTAAAGGCCCGGCCGGCGGTTTCCCGACCGGATACGGCCCGGAGTCGGTTACGCGTTTTTTTTAAATCCGCTCGGAAGAAAAATAAAAATAAATACTAAACGGACTCCAAAAATCGCGAAATAAATTTTGTCGGGTTCCTAAAATCAAGCCCGATAAGGTGAACATTTATCTGGGCCCAAACTACAACTTTGAAAAACGCGCATTTTCCTAAATTCAAATAAAAATACCAAAAAACTCCGAAATAAAACTTATTTGGTTTTTTTATTAAATCCTCAATATTTCTATATTTTGGGAAAGT
Organism: Triticum urartu; assembly: GCF_003073215.2. NCBI lineage: Eukaryota > Viridiplantae > Streptophyta > Magnoliopsida > Poales > Poaceae > Triticum > Triticum urartu. The sequence continues at coordinate 220,783,415 of NC_053028.1, forward strand.
CATTTTATTCCCTCTCTCATATTTTTGTAATAGAAATAATTGATGATAAAATAAATAAAATCAGATGATCCTCTTTACATAATATGAGAAAACTCAAATATGTAAATAACGAAATCCCCAACTCTCTCCGTGGGTCCTTGAGTTGCTTAGGATTTTCTAGGATCAAAACCAAAAGCAAAATAAAATATGGTATGCATGATGACCTAATGTATAACATTCCAAATTGAAAATTTGGGATGTTACATCACACCCGATCATCACGTGGTGTCTCAGCACGAAGAACTGTTGCAATGGTGCATACTCAGGGATAACACTTATACCTTGAAATTTTAGTAAGGGATCATCTCATAATGCTACCATCATACTAAGAAAAATAAGATGCATAAAAGGTAAACATCACATGCAATCAAAATATTGACATGATATGGCCATCATAATCTTGTGCGTTTGATCTCCATCTCCAAAGTACCGTCATGATCTCCATCGTCACCGGCATGACACCATGATCTCCATCATCTTGATCTTTATCAACATGTCGTCACATGGTCGTCTCGTCAATTATTGCTTTTGCAACTATTGCTACCGCATAGCGATAAAGTAAAGCAATTATATGACGCTTGCATCTTATGCAATAAAGAGACAATGACAAGGCTCCTACCAGTTGCCGATAACTTTAACAAAACATGATCATCTTATACAACAATTTATATCTCATCACGTCTTGACCATATCACATCACAACATGCCCTGCAAAGACAAGTTAGACGTCCTCTACTTTGTTGTTGCAAGTTTTACGTGGCTGCTATGGGCTTAGCAAGAACCGTTGTTACCCACGGCATAAAAATCACAACATGGTATAGTGATTGCTTTTTGATCTTCAGAAAGAACCCTGTTCATTGAATCTGATTCAACTAAAGTTGGAGAAATAGACACCCGCCAGCCACCTATGTGCAAAGTACGTCGGTAGAACCAGTCTCATGAACGCGGTCATGTAATGTCGGTCCGGGCCGCTTCATCCAACAATACCGCCGAATCAAGAAACAACTAGTGACGGCAAGCAATATGTATATACCCACGCCCACAACTCCTTTGTGTTCTACGCGTGCATATAACATCTACGCATAGACTTGGCTCGGATGCCACTGTTGGGGAACGTAGTATTTCAAAAATTTCCTACAATCACGCAAGATCTATCTAGGAGAAGCATAGCAATGAGCGGGGAGTGTGTCCACATACCCTCGTAGGCCGAAAGCGGAAGCGTTAAGTAACGCGGTTGATGTAGTCGAACGTCTTCGCGATCCAACCGATCCAAGTACCGAACGTATGGCAACTCCGTGTTCAACACACGTTTAGCTCGATGATGTCCCTCGGGCTCTTGATCCAGTTGAGGACGAAGGAGAGTTCTGTCAGCACAACGGCGTGGCGACGGTGATGATGAAGTTACCGGTGCAGGGCTTCGCCTAAGCACTGTGATGATATGACCAAGGTGTGTAACTGTGGAGGGGGGCACCGCACACGGCTAAGACAAATCTTGGAGTGCCTTTCGGGTGGCCCCTGCCCACGTATATAAAGGAGGGAGGAGGAGGCCGGCCTAGGAGGGGAACGCCTATAGGGGGAGTCCAACTAGGATTCCCAATCCGAGTTGGAGTCCCCTTCCTTTTCCAAGAGGGGAGAGAGGGAAGGAGTAGGAGATGGAGAAGGAAAGAGAGGGGGCGCCGCCCCCTTCCTACTCCAATTCGGACTTGCCATGGGGGGGCGCGTGGTCAACCCTTGAGGCCCTTCTCTCCTTTCCTGTATGGCCCATTAAGGCCCACTACTTCTCCTAGCGAATTCCCGTAACTCTTCGGTACTCCGAAAAATACCCGAATCACTCGGAACCTTTACGATGTCCAAATATAGCCTTCCAATATATCGATCTTTACTTCTCGACCATTTAGAGACTCCTCGTCATGTCCGTGATATCATGCGGGACTCCGAACAACCTTCGGTACATCAAATCACATAACTCATAATACAAATCGTCATCGAACGTTAAGCGCGCGGACCCTACTGGTTCGAGAACTATGTAGGCATGACCGAGACACATCTCCAGTCAATAACCAATAGCGGAACCTGGATGCTCATATTGGCTCCTACATATTCTACGAAGATCTTTATCGGTCAAACCGCATAACAACATACATTGTTCCCTTTATCATCGGCATGTTACTTGCCCGAGATTCGATCATCGGTATCATCATACCTAGTTCAATGTCGTTACCGGCAAGTCTCTTTACTCGTTCCGTAATGCAACATCCTACAACTAACTCATTAGTCACATTGCTTGCAAGGCTTATTGTGATGTGCATTACCGAGAGGGCCCAGAGATACCTCTCCAACAATCGGAGTGACAAATCCTAATCTCGATCTATGCCAACTCAACAAACACCATCGGAGACACCTATAGAGAATCTTTATAATCACCCAGTTACATTGTGACATTTGATAGCACACAAGGTGTTCCTCTGGTATTCGAGAGTTGCATAATCTCATAGTCAGAGAAACATGTATAAGTCATGATGAAAGCAATAGCAATAAAACTAATAAATCATTTATGCTAAGCTAACGGATGGGTCTTGTCCATCACATCATTCTCTAATGATGTGATCCCGTTCATCAAATGACAACACATGTCTATGGTCAGGAAACTTAACCATCTTTGATTAACGAGCTAGTCAAGTAGAGGCATACTAGGGAACTCTGTTTTGTCTATGTACTTATACATGTACTAAGTTTTCGGTTAATACAATTCTAGCATGAATATTAAACATTTATCATGATATAAGGAAATATAAATAACAACTTTATTATTGCCTCTAGGGCATATTTCCTTCAAACGCAACTCTGATGATTGGGAACTTGACGAAGGTAAAGAGTCAGGTATTAAACTTAAGTATGATTGTGTTAAATCTTTTATGGATACCGATGCTTTTCAAAAGTTTAGCACTAACTATGGACTTGACTCTGAGATAGTAGCCTCCTTTTGTGAATCATTTGCTACGCATGTTGAACTCCCTAAGGAGAAGTGGTTTAAATATCACCCACCTATTAAAGAAGAAATTAAAGAACCAATACCAGTTAAAGAAGAAACTATACTTTATAATGTTGATCCAGTTGTTCCTTCTGCTTATTTTGAGAAACCACCTTTCCCTATTAGGATTAAGGAACATGCTAAAGTTTCAACTATGGTTAACAAAAGCTATATTAGGACACCTAAACCTGATGAACAAATTAAAGTTGAACCTAGTATTGCTATGGTTAAAGATCTCTTGGAAGAAGATACAGATGGGCATGTTATTTACTTCTGTGAAGAAGCTGCTAGAATTGCTAAACCTGATAAAAGAGGTAAACATAGACCTGTTGTTGGCATGCCTGTTATTTCAGTTAAAATAGGAGATCACTATTATCATGGTTTATGTGACATGGGCGCTAGTGTGAGTGCTATTCCTTACACTTTATATGAAGAAATCATGAAAGACATAGCACCTGCTGAGCTAGAAGAAATAGATGTTACTATTAAACTTGCCAATAGATACACCATATCACCTATTGGGATTATTAGAGATGTTGAAGTCTTGTGTGGGAAAATAAAATTGTAGCGACCCGACCTCAAACCACTACTAGGAAAAGGCCTACTAATGGCGCACCGGTTTTGCCTACTAATGGCGCATCACCGGTGCGCCATTAGTAGCACGCCACTAGTAACTTTTACTAATGGCGCACCACTGGTGCGCCATTAGTATCTGGTATACTAATGGCGCACCAGGCAGTGCGCCATTAGTTTTGCTCACGGTGCGCCACTAGTGTCTGCTATACTAATGGCGCACCACATGGTAGTGCGCCATTAGTAACAATTTTTTTTAAATTTTTTATCTTAATCTCAGGTCACTATTTCACCTATGAGATATCCAACACATATATATACAACAAGCATCCATATAACAATCATAGCCAACGCACAAGTTCCATCATATATACATACATAGCCAACACATAGTTCCATCGTTACATATTACAAAAGTTTCACATTGTTCATCCAACACCGTTATCCATCAATTCACAAAAGTTTCACATTGATACAAAATAAAAACACAAATGGAAAAGAAGCACTCCATCCATGCAAGCTTCCATGAATTAAATCAAATCTGCAAAATGATAAACAAGAAGTTAGAAGAAGAAAAAAGAAGAAGACTAGAAGAATACTAGAAGAAGAAGAACACTAGAAGAAGAATAAGAAGAATTTTGGAAAAGAAGAAGAATAAGAAGAAGACTATAAGCTTATTATGTAAACTTTATCATTTTGTGCTAACATAAGTTATTTTGGAGCTAACCTATAGGAAACTAAGCATATAAGCTCTAAGTTAGTATATTAGAGCCAACTTAGGTAAAATGAAGCTAACCTATGTCATTTTGGAAAAGAAGAAGAATAAGAAAAAGACTATAAGCTTATTATGTAAACTTGATCATTTTGTGCTAACATAAGTTATTTTGGAGCTAACCTATAGGAAACTAAGCATATAAGCTCTAAGTTAGCATATTAGAGCCAACTTAGGTAAAATGAAGCTAACCTATAGGAAACTAAGCATATTAGACATAACATAGGTAACTAAGTATATATATATATCATTTTGGAGATCTGACATACCTGACAAAGTTCAGTTCTCATGCATTGTTCTTCTCCTTCTCCTTCCTCAGCCTGATGCGCCAAGAGCGGCGAGGCGGTGGAGGCGGTGGAGGCAGTGGGATGTAGTCTTCTACCTCAATTGGCGTGGTCATGTCGCCCAGCTGTGGGATCGCCGGCGCCACCATCGGTGCGTGGTCATTGTCAGGCACCACCACCATCGCGAGGCCACCTTCAAGCACGACCATCGCTAGGTCATCCTCAGCCACCTCCATCTCTTGCCCATGGTCAGCCACCACCATCTCTTGCCCATGGTCAGCCACCACCATCTCTTGCCCTTGGTCAGCCACCACCAGCGCTAGGTCATCCTCAGCTTGATGCCCATCGTCATCCTGCAGCTCCTCATCCCCACTCTTCTCCTCTTCTCCCGCACTCTAGTCCGGATCATCCTTCTTGTTGTCTATGCTGCTGCCAGAATCGCTGCTGCTTTCGCTATAGCCAGAATCGCTGCTGCTTTCGCTACAGCCATAGTTGCTGCTGCTTTGGCTGTAGCCATTGTCGCTGCTGCTGCTCCCATTACCTGTCCAAATGCAACGATGACCGTTAACAATCGATGTGAGACAAAGCCAAATGTAGAGGAATAAGAAGAGGCAGAACGTACCGGCATCATAATCTTCAGCGTAGCGCATGCGACACATAGTCGCGTTGAACACCTTCACGATGAGCATGGCGGCATCCTCGTCGTACCTGAAGAGAAGGAAGTACCCCAGCCGCAGGTCGTAGGCAAGGTAGAACTTCTCCCACCCACGAAACAAGTATATGTGGCCCTCCTTGATCACCAACTCCACATCCCACAGCCTGCGAAACCCGCTGCCGGCCTGTCACAGCTTCACATTATTTGGCGGATCTTCACCCATCAGCATGTTCATAAAACTGTCAGGCAGCCTCTGCAGTTTGGGACAATGAGTGCTGAGCAAACAACAGATATCATAATGAGATGGGTGAAGGGGAGATCTCTCATTTTATATACCTGCGTCATGGATGATACTGAAGTCCCAAGTATGATAGTGAAGAACTCGGAAGCATCCAACTCGTACTGCAGTGTCGCAGAGCGGCGGTGGCTGCTTCCCGCCATCTCTGATAAGCAGCAGAAGAGACCAATTAGTACCCTTACAACAGATCATAAAACATGCATGATAACATGCATCACAAGTAATTTAGAGGCATCACAAGTACTTCAGAAATTGTGAAACAAGCCTTTCAATGTACGAACTTGAAAGAACTACTGAGGCTTCTGCGACAGTTCAGAAAAGTAATGATCAATTCTCTCTATTTCTATTTCTAGTTCACATAGTTTGATAACTTGGATGCACAAAGGCTATTGGTGCAGTATCATCAGGTTCCATATCATGTAGAAGAAAAAAAGATAGGTGACAATAGCAAGCACACATCTGAGCAGACATTAGCAATATATGACAGAAATGTACATGCTGATTAACAAGCTTGGGCTTAGTAGTAATATTCTGAGAAAATATTTTCTTGAAGCCTGAACAAGTGGCTTTCCTTTTTAAAATCAGAACCAAAACCATGACACAATCACTTGACAACATCTATTGACTACATTAGATGGAGAACTACTCAAGCGGTGCAAGCAAGCAAAATTGCCAAGCTAGTGCACCAAGTCCAAATTCAGTTAAAGCAAGCTCTTCCTACTGCAAGGATATTGAGCTTTCGAATTGTAGATAATTTGTTGCTTTCACTTGCCATAATCTACTCCAGCTAGTTGCTGCAAGTGGGTGCAATTATAAATTGCATGGCTACAGAAAATATGAGGACGAGCAAGTGGGTGCAATTATAAACTCACTTTCTGAACCAGTATCTGAGCTAGTACTCCAAACTGTATGTAAAATGTGCTCCTACTAAAAAAACACGACATTGTGTCTGTCAAATATGCAGTTCTCCTTATCAACCTACCTAGCAGTAACAAAACCAAAAAAAAACTCATGCGCCACCTACATGAGTAGCAGGAGTATTTCTGAATTGTGATGCTAGGTTATTAATTTCTTACAGAGTGCACCATTTAAAGGAATTGATGTGATTATTTCTCTGCAATTATGTATCCTAAACTAGCAAGGTTATATTTAAAGGCATTTACAGAGTGCACCATTTAAAGGCATTAATTATGTATCCTAAACTAGCAAGCTGTTAACATGTCACTTGATAAAACATGGAGAAAACTACCTAAAGCGATGCAAAGCCTGCTTTGAAGAACGATTTAGAGAATAATAAGAAGCCACACAAAGCTAACAGCAGCAAATTAGCACCAGGCAGAAGCAAAAGGGAACGAATTACTACTACCCTTTACACTAGCACTGACCCTTCACAGTAGCAAAAGATGTCTACATACTCGCACCATTCGTCCATCCATCTAGCAAGCAACTAGCACAATTCAACCAACCATCAAGCAAACCATCTACTACCTAACATCAACACATATCCATCTATCCAACATCCATTGATCCATGTAAATAGCAGCATGGACAAGCGAGGAACAGGGAACATAGAGATGAACAAGGGACATGGAGGTGAGTAAGGAAGAGGGGCTCACCACGGGCAGCGGGTCGAAGGAGAGCAGCCGCCGGCCACGCGTAGGGAGAGACGGCGGGAGGTGGCGATGATGGTCACGGCACCGTCCTTGGTTCGCCGGCTGCTGTTGGGGAGACCAGAGGCGGAGGACGGCAAGGGCCGGCGGGGTGGGCGCGTGCGTCGGGGCCGAGGTCGCCGGTTGCTACAGGGGTCAGAAGAGGCGCTCGCTCGTCCGAGGTGGAGGAGAGGAGTGGGCGGCAGGGCGAGGAACCCTAGCGCGAGGGTCGGGGCGGCGGCGGCGTGGGTCGGGGCAGCGCGCGGGTGGATCTGGTGGCAAGGGAGAGAGGGTCAGAGGGGATCTGGCGAGGGAAAGGGAGGATAGCTTACTAATGGCGCACCACTCCTCGGTGCGCCATTAGAGATCTTTTTTTAGATAGCAATGGCGCACCCCGCAGCGGTGCGCCATTAGAATGTTTTTTATTACAGTTCGAGCACAGGTTATATTGAACCTAACCCAATCCACATCAGAACCCTCCCACTAGCCCGACTGGTCAGCACGCAGCACACACACCAGGAGGTCTTGGGTTCGATTCCCAGGCTCCGCAATTTTTTTTGCATTTTAAATGCTATTTGATATTTATTTGTGTTTAAATATGTTCAAACTTGTTTAAATCATAACAGTAATATTTTTTTATAAAAACAGTAATAATTTTTTAAAAAATATGTTCAAATTTGTTACTTGAAAATATCATCGGCGGCGGCGGTGGAGCGGGGAAGGGTGCGGGGGGTGCCCATTGGCGGCGGTGGAGTGGGGGAGGGTGCGGGGGGCCGGGTGCTCATCGGCGGCGGTGGAGGGGGATCGAGATCGAGTGTCCTCACCACTGGCTCGAATCCTTAGGGTGACTCAACATCTTGTCTTTTTTATTTATCTCCGGATCATTTCCGTCATCTTCCCGCTTCTTCTCCTCCCTATCCACGTGCCAACCCAGGAGCTTTGCTACCTTAGGGTCCGCGAAATACCGCTGCAGACGAGGAGTGATCGGAAACTACCACACCGATTTTCGAGGAGCTTTCTTCCTCTTCTTGTATCGAGTGACGCCGCACACCGGACATATGGTAGACTCCGTGTGCTCATCTCGATAAATGATGCAATTATTCATGCACACATGGTATTTCACGTGCGGTAAATCCAGAGGACACACGATTTTCTAATGTAGTGCGCCATTAGTAGTTTTGCAAAAAAGTAAAAAAAATAATTTTTATACTAATGGCACACCGTTGCACAGTGCGCCATTACTAGTTTAAACTAGTAATGGCGCACTGTGCAACGGTGCGCCATTAGTAGTTTTGCCAAAAAGTAAAAAAAAACAAATTACTGGCGCACTTTGTCGCCGGTGCGCCATTAGTAGTTCTAACTACTAATGGCGCACTTTGCCCGGATGCGCCATTAGTATGTTTGAAAAAATGGAAAAAAAATTTGTTACTAGTGGCGCACCTTTTGTCTGGTGCGCCATTAGTGTCTTCCACACTAATGGCGTACCTCCACCTGGTGCGCCATTAGTATATAGTAGTGGCGCACCACTTCTCTGGTGCGCCATTAGTGTCAATCCTATCTTTAGCCCTTTTCCTAGTAGTGAACGGTCAAGTCTCTGTGCTTCAGTGTCATTCCTGTATCGGTAATGCTGACACACACAGTACTCGAGGATTTATAACAGAGTAGCAATCACACACTTATTACATCGAATGTCTCAAGAGAGAACTTATTACAATAAATATGGCTTAAGGCCATCTAATACGATAACAACGGAAGGCTTGGAAGATAAAGTGAGTCCATCAACTCCAACGACATAGCTAAGCTGCACGGCAACGACCTAACAAACCTTACTCCTCGTCTGAAAAGTCTGCAACATAATACATTGCAGCTCGAAAACGGGTCAGCACATGGAATATGCTGGCAAAGTAACACAGTAGAGCAAGAACAGAATAATACTATCACTACATGCATATTTGGCTGAAGTAAAGCTCTATGGTTACAGTTTTTGCGAAAACCAATTTTTCCCTATAACAAAGGAATAGATTTTATTTAACTACCATGGTAGTTGAAACATCATTGAGAAGGTTCCTCCAACTCAATCCCAATTAAAGTAATTAACAACCCAACAATATTATTTTAGAGTGATGAGATACTTATGATGCTCCAAGTACTAGATACTCAAGATGTCCATAACCGGGGACACGGCTAACCATGATTAGTTTATACACTCTGCAGAGGTTTGCGCACTTTTCCTCACAAGACTCAATCTCCTCCGTTGGATTTCTCGCACTACATGGTGTTTGAGAAACGGATGACTGAGACACAGTCTTTCAGAAGCATTAACCCCTTACTCCGGGCAGACCATACCAACCTACATCCCTCTACCTTCTGATCCACCTCTTCGGGAGCTTCACACAACTTACTCAACTATGCTAGACCCATAATAGCTTGTGGCTGCACACAGAAGTTTCTAGCATGAAAATATCTCAGATCCCTTTGAACCTGGGTGGCGAGCCATAGGATTATCACACGGGTACTCTGGGATATCCTAGGACAACACTGGATTCTCTAGGTGCCCAACAAACAATCCACCCAGATGTGTATTCAAGTTGCCACCTTAAGTTGAACCATTAATTAACAATCTCACATCTATCATGGATTTCACTCACCCAAACCATGTCTACGAGCATAGCATAGCAATAATAGCAACACGTAGAAGTAACTCCCAAGGGTTTGAATATAACAGGGCAATAGGTTCTACCTCATCTGCTTCCCAACCCACATGTTAAACACATCCTAATCGTGCAATGTTTGAGGATTGGAACTAATGCATAAAAACTGGGTGGTAAAGGGGTATGATCAAAGTGTTACTTGCCTTGCTGATGATCCGCAAAACCTAGGGACTCATAGTAGCACGCTTCGCACTCCGGGTGTTCTATCGCAAACAAACAATAGCATACATAAGCAATCAAGCAAAGAAACATGGGTAAATCTCAAATAAGAAGATCTAACTAGAAAGTTCAACTTAAGAACTCTGGTTTGCGAAAAGAACCAAATCAAACGGAGCAACGAAACTCAAACTGCGAAAGAAACAAGATCTGTTTGCTATTCTGGACTATGGTCAAATTTTATAGTAGCAAAAACTTGTTCAAGTTGGTTAAATGGAAAGAGGGTTTCAAGACGAAGATCTAGGCACTTGAATCGCCTGATTCCAACAAACGAGCGAAAAGATAAACTAAAACGAAAATCGGATCAGAAATCGCGATTGAAAATAATCGCGGAGATTCCGAGAAAAAGAAAACTGACAAACAGGCCAACAAACGAGCGTTCGTCGTCTGCGACTAATGAGTGAACTCTGTTCTTTAAAATGAACATATGGACGAACGTCCGCAAAGTAACTAAACCGAGAAAAACCGGCGAACCGATCTATCTAAAAAAACTAGGGTTTCTAACAAAAAACCGAACCGGTTTTTTTTAAAAAAATGAACGGCGCTATACCTCCGGCTAGGTCCGGCGCGGCGGGCGGCTCCAGTGAGCGGCGGGGCAGCGGCGGCGCGGGCAAGCGGCACCGGCGGCGGCGCGGCAGTGAGGCAGCGGCGGCGCGGCAGCTAGCGGCGGCAGGGCTGGCAGCTAGCGGCGGCGGGGCGGCTCGGGCTCCAAGGGGGGGTGCGGCGGCTTATAAGAGAGGGGGCGGCGACTTGGAGGAGGGGGCAAGGCGCGGGAGGAGTCCCGGCCGGACTTCGGGTCGGGCGGCGGCGCGGCGCGCGGTCTCCTGGTCGGAGACGGCGGCGCGGGGAGCGGGCCGGCTCGGCTGGGCTTCGGCCCAGTCGGGCACTGCATGTTTTTTTAAATAATTTCGTCGGAACAAAAAAAATCCTAGAAAATAAAATAAAAATCTAAAAATTCCAAAACAAATTTTCACCGTCTAAATAAAATATTTAGAACAAGATGAACATTTTCTTGGCCCTAAAATGCAACTTTGAAAAACGTGCAATATTTTCTAATTCAAATAAAATAGCAATAAACTCCGGATAAAAATCAAATATTTGATTTTAATCTTTTTCCCCCAATATTTCATTTATTTTGGAGAAGTCATATTATCTCCTCTCATATATTTAATATGAAATATTTTCGGAGAGAAAAATAATTAAAACCAAAAATCCTCGTTTCGATATTTGATAAAACTCAAATATGAAAATAGGGAAATCCCCAACTCTCTCCGAGGGTCCTTGAGTTGCTTAGGATTTCGAGGATCAAGCCAAAATGCAATAAAGTATGACATGCAAGGCTGACCTATGTATAACATTCCAAATTGAAAATTTGGGATGTTACAAAAATACCCTACTGATTTTCTTGTTCTTGGTTCCTCACAAGATGACTTTTGTCCCATTATCTTTGGTAGACCTTTCTTGAACACAGTTAATGCTAAGAAACAAACCGTTGGTGTTAGCATTGGTGATGAGTCTCATGAGTTCAATTTTTTCAAGTTTAGTAGAAATCATCATGAAAAAGAATTGCCTAGTAAGGATGAATTAATTGGTCTTGCTTCTATTGTTGTTCCACCTACTGATCCTTTAGAACAATATTTGGTAGACCATGAAAATGATTTACATATGCTTATCTTGATGAAAAGAAGATATATCCTGTTATTATTAGTGCTAACCTTTTGGAACATGAAGAGGAAAGATTATTGAAAGTTCTAAGGAAGCATCGGGCTGCTATTGGATATACTCTTGATGATTTAAAGGGCATTAGTCCCACTCTATGTCAGCACAAAATTAATATGGAACCTGATGCTAAACCCATTGTTGATCACCAACGTCGGTTGAATCCAAAAATGAAGGAAGTGGTAAGAACGGAAATCTTAAAACTTCTGGAAGCAGGTATAATCTATCTTATGGCTGATAGTAGATGGGTAAGTCCTGTTCATTGTGTCCCTAAGAAAGGAGGTATTACTATTGTTCCTAATGATAAGAATGAACTTATTCCACAAAGAATTGTTACAGGCTATAGAATGGTAATTGACTATAGAAAATTAAAAAAAGCAACTAGAAAAGATCATTTCCCCTTGACTTTTATTGATCAAATGCTGGAACGATTATCTAAGCACACACACTTTTGCTTCCTAGATGGATACTCTGGCTTTTCACAAATACCTGTTTCTCCACCTGATCAAGAAAATACTACTTTTACTTGCCCCTTTGGAACTTATTCTTATAGACGTATGCCTTTTGATTTATGTAATGCACCTGCTACCTTTCAAAGATGTATGACTGCTATATTCTCTGGCTTTTGTGAAAAGATTGTCGAGGTTTTCATGGATGCCTTTTCTGTTTATGGGAAGTCTTTTGATAATTGTTTAAGCAATCTTGAGCGAGTTTTGCAGAGATGTGAACAAACATATCTTGTCTTGAATTGGGAGAAGTACCACTTTATGGTTGATAACCCACAAGTATAGGGGATCGCAACAATTTTCAAGGGTAGAGTATTCAACCCAAATTTATTGATTCGACACAAGGGGAGCCAAAGCATATTCTCACGTATTAGCAGCTGAGTTGTCAATTCAACCACACCTGGAAACTTAGTATCTGCAACAAAGTGTTTAGTAGCAAGTAATATGATAGTAGTGGTAACGGTAGCAAAAGTAATATTTTTGGGTTTTATAGTGATTGTAACAGTAGCAATGGAAAAGTAAATAAGCGAAGAACAATATATGAAAAGTTCGTAGGCAATGGATCAGTGATGGATAATTATGTCGGATGCGATCCCTCATGCAATGGTTATAACATAGGGTGACACAGAACTAGCTCTAGTTCATCAATGTAATGTAGGCATGTATCCCGAATATAGTCATACGTGCTTATGGAAAAGAACTTGCATGACATATTTTGTCCTACCCTCCCGTGGCAGCGGGGTCCTATTGGAGACTAAGGGATATTAAGGCCTCCTTTTAATAGAGTACTGGACCAAAGCATTAACACATAGTGAATACATGAACTCCTCAAACTACGATCATCACCGGTAATGGTCTCGATTATTGTCACTTCGGGGTTAACGAATCATAACACATAATAGGTGACTATAGACTTGCAAGATAGGATTAAGAACTCACATATATTCATGAAAACATAATAGGTTTAGATCTAAAATCATGGCACTTGGGCCCTAGTGACAAGCATTAAGCATAGCAAAGTCATAGCAACATCAATCTCAGAACATAGTGGGTACTAGGGATCAAACCCTAACAAAACTAAATCGATTACATGATAAATCTCATCCAACCCATCACCGTCTAGCAAGCCTATGATGGAATTACTCACGCACGGCAGTGAGCATCATGAAATTGGTGATGGAGGAAGGTTGATGATGACGATGGCGAAGGATTCCCCTCTCCGGAGCCCCGAACGGACTCCAGATCAGCCCTCCCGAGAGAGTTTAGGGCTTGGCGGCGCCTCTGTATCATAAAACGCGATGAATCCTTCTCTCTGATTTTTTTCTCCCCGAACACGAATATATGGAGTTGGAGTTGAGGTCGGTGGAGCGTCAGGGGGCCCACGAGGCAGGGGGCGCGTCCAGGGGGTAGGCGCACCCCCACCCTCATGGACAGGCTGTGGGCCCCCTCACGTGGATTCTTCTTCCAGTATTTTTTATATATTCCAAAAATAATCTCTGTTTATTTTCAGGTCATTCCGAGAACTTTTATTTCTGCATAAAAGTAACACCATGGCAATTCTGCTAAAAACAGCATCAGTCCGGGTTAGTTCCATTCAAATCATGCAAGTTAGAGTCCAAAACAAGGGCAAACGTGTTTGGAAAAGTAGATACGACGGAGACATATCAACTCCCCCAAGCTTAAACCTTTGCTTGTCCTCAAGCAATTCAGTTGATAAACTGAAAGTGATAAAGAAAAACTTTTACAAACTCTCTTTGCTCTTGTTGTTGTAAATATGTAAAGCCAGCATTCAGGTTTTCAGCAAATATTATGAACTAACCATATTCACAATAACACTTAGGTCTCATGTTTACTCATATCAATGGCATAATCAACCAGCGAGCACTAATAATAAATCTCAGATGACAACAGTTTCTCAAAACAATCATAATATGATATAACAAGATGGTATCTCGCTAGCCATTTCTGAGACCGCAAAACATAAATGCAGAGCACCTTTAAAGATCAAGGACTGACTAGACATTGTAATTCATGGTAAAAGAGATCTAGTCAAGTCATACTCAATGTAAACTAATAGTAATGGATGCAAATGATAGTGGTGCTCTCCAACTGGTGCTTTTTAATAAGAGGATGATGACTCAACATAAAAGTAAATGGATAGGACCTTCACAGAGGGAAGCAGGGATTTGTAGAGGTGCCAGAGCTCGATTTTGAAATAGGTATGAATAATATTTTGAGCGGTATACTTTCATTGTCAACATAACAACCGAGAGATCTTGATATCTTCCATGCTACACACATTATGGGCGGTTCCCAAGAGGAATGGTAAAGTTTATACTCCCCCACCACCAACAAGCATCAATCCATGGCTTGCCCAAAACAACGGGTGCCTCCAACTAACAACAATCCCGAGGGAGTTTTGTTTGCAATTATTTTGATTTGATTTGAGCATGGGACTAGGCATCCCGGTGACCAGCCATTTTCTCATGAGTGAGGAGCGAAGTCCACTCCTCTTGAGAATAACCCGCCTAGCATGGAGGATACAGACAGCCCTAGTCGATACATGAGCTATTCGAGCATACAAAACAAAATGTTTATTTGAAGGTTTAGAGTTTGGCACATACAAATTTACTTGGAACGGCAGGTAGATACCGTATATAGGAAGGTATGGTGGACTCATATGGAATAACTTTGGGGTTTATGGAATTGGATGCACAAGCAGTAATCCCACTTAGTACAAGTGAAGGTTAGAAAAAGACTAGGAAGCGGCCAGCTAGAGAGCGACAACAGTCATGAACATGCATTAAAATTAATCAACACCGAATGCAAGCATGAGTAGGATATAATGCACCATGAACATAAATATGTAGAGGCTATGTTGATTTTGTTTCAACTACATGCGTGAATATGTACCAAGTCAAGCCACTCGAATCGTTCAAAGGAGGATACCACCCTATCATACCACATCACAACCATTTTAATAACATGTTGGCACACAAGGTAAACCATTATAAAATCCTAGCTAATTAAGCATGGCATAAGCAACTACACTCTCTAATTGTCATTGCAAACATGTTTCTTTCATAACAGGCTGAATCAGGAATGATGAACTAATCATATTTACAAAAACAAGAGAGGTCGAGTTCATACCAGCTTTTCTCATCTCAATCAGTTCATCATATATCATCATTATTGCCTTTCATTTGCACGACCGAACGGTGTGGATAATAATAATAGTGCACGTGCATTGGACTAAGCTAGAATTTGAAAGCATTCAATTCATGGGAGAATACAAGGTAATATGGCTCTTTGTTAGATCAACAATAATGCATATGAGAGCCTCTCAACATTTTCATCATGGTCTTCTCCTCTCGACCCCCAAAGGAAAGAAAAGAAACAAAACTATTTACACGGGAAAGCTCCCAACAAGCAAAAGAAGAATGAGAAATCTTTTTGGGTTTTCTTTTTAATTACTACTACATGCATGGAAAGTAAACTAGCTGAAAGCTACAAATAATTTTTTGGTTTTTTCTTAAGGTTTTTCAAACACACAAGAAGAAAGCGAGAAAATGAAAATAAACTAGCATGGATGATACAATGAAAAAGTATGAGCATCGACAACTGGCATGAGTGTGTGAACATGAATGTAATGTCGGTGAGAGATACGTACTCCCTCAAGCTTAGGATTTTGGCCTAAGTTGGTCTATGCCCATGGATCAAAGTTGTAGCTGGGGTCATACTGAGATGCAGCGGCAATTGCCTGATGAGCTGCAGCTTGGAGGCGAGCTTCCTCCGCCCTCCTCTCGTACTCGGTCGCCTCATCCCTGGTTATAACATATCTCCTTTTTGCCTAAAAGTCAAAGAAAGTAGGAGCAGGGAGAGCGACGTGATAGGTGCGCCGTCTATGAAAGATTAGTCGGTACTGGAGGAACTGATTGTTCCTCTCAACAAACCGATGACGAACCATGGCATTATAATCTAATTAAGCAGGAGGCAACTCAATATCATCTCCACGTATGGGTATCTCAAGAAAATCAGCTAAACGGGTTGCATAAATTCCACCAAAGAAATCTCCATCAATACTATTATTATGCAACCTACGTGCAACAATGGCCCCAAGTTATATTGTCTATCCCCTAATACAACACTCTTGAGAACACTAATATCAGGAACACACATGTGACATGCTTCATCCTTACCATTAATGCATCTACCTATGAAGAGAGAAAAATAATGTATGGAAGGAAAATGAATGCTCCCTATGGTAGCTTGTGTGATTTCCCTAGATTCCCCCATAGTGATACTAGCAAGAAAATCGTTATATTCAGATGTGCGAGGTTCACTAACATTACCCCACTGTGGGAGTTTACAAGCAGTATTAAAATCTTCTAAGTCCATGGTATAAGATTTATCATAAAGATCAAATAGGAAAGTTTGGGAATTGCACGATGATGTAAATTTAAACCTTCTCACAAATGAATCGGTTAAATAGAGGTACTGGTGACACTTATCTGCCACGAAGCTCTCAAGATCGGCGTTACGCACATATGCTTCAAATTCCTCCTTATTCCTGCCTGAACCATGAAGTCCTCTGACGGCCATTCACAAGGCCGCACTTGAGCATCCCTTGGTAGTTCATTGTCCGGCTCGCGTATTGCGGGCCTGGGTCCTTGCTTCCTTGAGGAACCACCTTGGTACATTTTCCTAAACATATTTATTCCTCTGAAAAATTTCTGAAATTTTTAGTAACTTAAAATAAAAGTGAACCAAACTCAACAAGATTGATAGCAACTACTCCTACAAGTGCCTAGAGGATATATCAAGCATTAAAACTACTTTTGACCACATAAATTTGACATGCAAGCTCAAGAAAAAGGTCACCTAACCAGCAAAAATTTACAATGAATAAAGCACTAGAACAAAAACTAATTGGACCATTGGAGGAGTCCCATACCAAAGAACAATCCCCCAAAGCAATGTTGTGAGAGGAGCTTTGAGCAAGGAGATCAAAAATGGCAGCAAGATGAGCAAGAACTCGGGTTTGAGCTGGCTAGTGATTTTTTGGGAGGAAGAAGGAGTGTGTGGTGGCTGGAATAAGTGGAGGGGACCCATGTGGGGTCCACGAGGCATGGGGGCGCGACCAGGGGGTGGGCGCACCCTCCACCCTCGTGGGCACGTGGCTGCTCCCCCTGCTGTGTTTTCAGTGCCAGATATTCTCAAATATTCTAGAAAAAATCATATTTAAATTTCAGGGCATTTGGAGAACTTTTATTTTTGGGGTATTTTTTATTGCATGGATAATTCAGAAAATGGACAACAAATACTATTTTTTGCTTTTTTAATATAAATAACAGAAAGTAAAAAGAGGGTATAAAGAGTTGTGTTTTCTAACTTCATCCATCTCATGCTCATCAAAAGGAATCCACTAACAGGGTTGATCAGGTCTTGTTAACAAACTCATTTCGAATAACATGAAACCAGAGAAATTTTGAATAACACTAGGTTACCTCAACGGGGATATGCACATCCCCAACAATAAGAATATCAATTTCTTCTTGACAGTAGGAAGAGGAAATTCAAAACTTCCAATAGTAATCGTTGAAATTTTTCCAATAGAATTGATATTGTGGACTTGAGGTTGTTTCCTCGTAAAGTGTACCGTATGCTCATTACCATTAACATGAAAAGTGACATTGCCTTTGTTGAAATCAATAACAACCCCTGCAGTATTAAAACAGGGTCTTCCAAGAATAATAGACATACTATCGTCCTCGGGAATATCAAGAATAACAAAGTCTGTTAAAATAGTAACATTTGCAACTACAACAGACACATCCTCACAAATACCGACAGGTATAACAGTTGATTTATCGACCATTTGCAAAGATATTTCAGTAGGTGTCAACTTATTCAAATCAAGTCTACGATATAAAGAGAGAGGCATAACACTAACACCGGCTCCAAGATCACATAAAGCAGTTTTAACATAGTTCTTTTAATGGAGCATGGTATAGTTGGTACTCCTGGATCTTCAAGTTTCTTTGGTATTCCACCCTTAAAAGTGTAATTAGCAAGCATGGTGGAAATTTCAGCTTCCGGTATCTTTATTTTATTAGTAACAATTTCTTTCACGTACTTCGCATAAGGATTCATTGTAAGCATATCAGTCAAACGCATACGCAAAAAGATAGGTCTAATCATTTCAGCAAAGCGCTCAAAATCCTCATCATCCTTTTTCTTGGATGGTTTGGGAGGAAAAGGCATGGGTTTCTAAACCCATGGTTCTCTTTCTTTACCGTGCTTCCTAGCAACAAAGTCTCTCTTATCATAATGTTGATTCTTTGACTGTGGGTTATCAAGATCAACAGCAGGTTCAATTTCTACATCATTATCATTGCCAAGTTGAGCATCCACATGAACATCATCATTAACATTATCACTAGGTTCATGTTCATTACCAGATTGTGTTTCAGCATTAGAAATAGAAATATCATTGGGATTCTCAGGTGTGTCAACAACATGTTCCCTAGAAGCATGCAAAGTCCTATCATTTTTCCTTTTCTTCCTCTTAGTAGGACTAGGTGCATCAACATGAGTTCTCTGAGAATCTTGCTCAATTCTCTTAGGATGGCCCTCAGGATACGAAGGTTCCTGAGTCATTTTACCACCTCTAGTCATAACTCTAACAACATTATCATTCTTCTTATCATTTAATTCATTGAGCAAATCATTCTGAGCTTTAAGTACTTGTTTTACTTGAGTGGTAACCATAGAAGCATGTTTACTAATAAGTTTAAGTTCACCTTTAACATCAGCCATATAATCACTCAAGTGTTCAAGCATATCAGCATTGTGTTTCAATTGTCTACCGACATAAGCATTGAAGTTTTCTTGTTTAACCATAAAGTCATCAAACTCATCCAAGCATTGGCTAGCAAACTTAGTAAATGGAATTTGACACTTATCAAATCTATAGAGAGAATTTACCTTTACTACCCGTGTCGGGTTATCAAGACCATGTATTTCTTCAATAGGAGGTAAATTCTTAACATCTTCAGCTTTAATACCTTTTTCTTTCATAGATTTCTTTGCCTCTTGCATATCTTCAGGACTGAGAAATAGAATACCCCTCTTCTTCGGAGTTGGTTTAGGAATAGGCTCAGGAATTGGCTCCGGAGGTGTCCAATTATTTTCATTTGTCAACATATTATTCAATAGAATTTCAGCTTCATCCGGTGTTCTTTCCCTGAAAACAGAACCAGCACAACTATCCAGGTAATCTCTGGAGGCATCGGTAGTTAGTCCATTATAAAAGATATCAAGTATTTCATTTTTCTTAAGAGGATGATCAGGCAAAGCATTAAGTAATTGGAGAAGCCTCCCCCCAAGCTTGTGGGAGACTCTCTTCTTCAATTTGCACAAAATTATATATTTCCCTTAAAGCAGCTTGTTTCTTATGAGCGGGGAAATATTTAGCAGAGAAGTAATAAATCATATCCTGGGGACTACGCACACAACCAGGATCAAGAGAATTAAACCATGTTTTAGCATCACCCTTTAATGAGAGCGGAAATAACTTAAGGATATAATAATAGCGAGTTTTCTCACCATTAGTGAATAGGGTGGCTATATAATTTAATTTAGTAAGATGTGCCACAACAGTTTCAGATTCATAGCCATAAAAAGGATCAGATTCAACCAAAGTAATTATCTTAGGATCGACAGAGAAATGATAATTCTTATCACTAATAAAGATAGGTGAAGTAGCAAAAGCAGGGTTATATTTCATTCTAGCATTCAAAGACTTTTCTTTAAGCTTAGCTAATAATTTCTTAAGATCAGATCTATCATTGCAAGCTAAGAAGTCTCTAGCAGTTTCTTCATCCATAACATAACCCTCAGGAACAACAGGCAATTCATATCTAGGGGGAGAATCTTCATCGTCACTTTCATCAATATTATCAGTTTCAATAATTTCATTCTCTCTAGCCCTAGCAAGTTGTTCATCAAGAAATTCACCTAGTGGCACAGTAGTATCAAGCATAGAAGTAGTTTCATCATAAGTATCATGCAAAGCAGAAGTGGCATCATCAATAACATGCGACCTATCAGAATCAATAGCATGCGTAGGTGTCACAAGTTTACTCAAACAGAAGGTGAATCTAGTACAGAGCTAGATGGCAGTCCCTTACCTCCCCTCGTAGTTGAGGGAAAAATCTTGGTTCTTTGAACTTTCAAGTTCTTCATAGTGATAAGCAGATATAAATCCCAAGTGACTCAAAGAATAGAGCTATGATCCCCGGCAACGGCGCCAGAAAATAGTCTTGATAACACACAAGTATAGGGGATCGTAACAGTTTTCAAGGGTAGAGTATTCAACCCAAATTTATTGATTAGACACAAGGGGAGCCAAAGCATATTCTCAAGTATTAGCAGATGAGTTATCAATTCAACCACACCTGGAAACTTAGTATCTGCAGCAAAGTGTTTAGTAGCAAAGTAATATGATAGTAGTGGTAACGGTAGAAAAAGTAATATTTTTGGGTTTTATAGTGATTGTAACAGTAGCAACGGAAAAGTAAATAAGCGAAGAACAATATATGAAAAGCTCGTAGGCAATGGATCAGTGATGGATAATTATGTCGGATGCAATTCCTCATGCAATGGTTATAACATAGGGTGATACAGAACTAGCTCCAGTTCATCAATGTAATGTAGGCATGTATTCCGAATATAGTCATACGTGCTTATGGAAAAGAACTTGCATGACATATTTTGTCCTACCCTCCCGTGGCAGGGGGGTCACTACAAGGATACCCTGTGTAAAGCAACACAAGTTGTACAACATTTTGACTATATGTTGCAAAATTCATAGTAGATACGCATATTAGAGTTGTAGCATATGCGTTGGAGATTTGTAGCTCATGACCCTATCGCGGTACATATGAAAAAACACAGAAAAGGAGAAAGTGACGGGCAAGAAACAGAGCCCCCGATTCTCCCCTCATCTCCCCAAATCGCCGCCACCTGCCGCCTTGTCTCCCTCCTCTGATCCACCTCGCCGCCGGCCTTCCCCCTCCCCTCCTCCCACCTTGCAGCTCCGGAGGCTGCCGCATCCTCCACCCACCCATCCCCTCTCGCATCCCATCTCTCTCTTCATGCGGCTCCCCGCTGTGCCACCTGCGGCGGCTGATTCAGGCGTCGTCCGGCGAATCCCACCATCGCTAAGCATAGCCTGAGGTTCCCTCAAACCACGGCGCCCTTCCATCCGGCTAGATCCGGCGCTCGCGGCCACCAAAGCCTACCCGCGACCCTCCCCCATGGCTAGGGTATCCGTCATGGGCTCTGGTGCCGGTGGCCATGTCTTCATCCTCTCATCGGTGAGTGCCCCCTGGCTTCGTCCTCTCTCTCTCTCCCCTTTCTCTAACCTCTGTTTTTCTCTTCTCTTGTAGACGTGCAAGGAGGAACGACCAGTGGATAGCCTTGCTGCTGCACAGGACGAAGCAGCCATGGAGCTTCGTCCTCCTCCTCTGGTTTTAGGTGCGTTGGTCCACTCCTCCTCTTTGCTCCCAAGTTCTCGATCTGCTGCAGTTAAGACTCGCGCTTCGTAACTCCCTCCTTGCATTGCTTAGTCACTAGACACACCCAGCTAGGTTTTCTTTGGTTCATTGTTATGGTTCGTCTTCACCCCCATGGATGTGCCCTCACAACCGAAAGGACCAACATAGCTTCATGGATATTATTTAACCCATGTAAGGATAAAATTGTGAATCTGAATAGGACGCACCTATATTACTGCACCAATATAGCGTCAGCATGCTTAAGTTCTGCACAACACACACATGTGGGGATTGTACAGCAGATCAATGTCGTGCGACAAGCCTGCCAGTCATACTTCGCGCTTATCTTCACTGTAGTTAGTTTGACGAATTCCTATAATCTAATTAATAATTAGGTGTGGACACCTATGTTCTGTTTTTTTCTATTCAAGGGAGCAGAATCTTCCGATTTGGCCTTCCGTAAGGACCAAATTAACAACAATGGCGAGGAATATTAGGAGTTAATCCACTACTGCGAATATTTCATTACTGTCATAGTTGGTATAATCAGATTTTATAGTAGAAATATTTAGCATAGATGTCAGCACGGGCACAGAATTGTCAAATCCACATGTATTTGCATCTACTTTTTCTATGTCTAAAGTCTGAACTAATTAAGTAACGGCTAATGATTTCAGTGAAAGAACTCTTTGTTTTTGTTTTTATTTTCTTGGTGTATCAGCATATTGCACCATTTTGCTGTATGAGAGGCACTATTAGAGCCTCCATATTAATTCTAGAAGAGAGTTACAAAGAATCATTGGATGTGCTAGCCAATGAAATGTAAGGCATTACATTGTAGATTGGTTCGAGAGAGTCAGTTCAGTACTATAGGCCTGTGCGTGACAAAAGAAATATATTAATCCAAGCGGACATTGTTTTCCTACAGAAACGAGCCAGATCCATCTGGGATGTGACAACGAAGTGCTGAGCAAAGAAGTGGCTTGGTGGGGATGGCATGCTTGATTTGCTCTACTGTAAATTATCATGTGCCTTCTCTCCTTTTACTTATTAATTCTCTCACTGAAGCTAGAAAGAGCCAGTGACATGCAAATTTGATCCTGTGATCCTAAAAAATTATGTTTTCTTTCTAAATGTCCCAGCAGAAGCTAAGATTTTGCTTCACATATGTAAATAATTCATTAGAGGTTTGCATCCTTCCTTTTTATTTATGTACGTTATGGATAATGGTGCTACTTATGTGCATATTCAGGTTGCAGTCAATATTCATCGTAAGCAGAAGTTTTTTTTAAGAGCTATCTTCTTAGCACATGTTCAGGTTCATTTGATATCTAAGTAAGGATAAAACTGATGGTTACTACCTAATATGTCTTCTCTAAAAAATTAAAAGTATTTGATACTCTAACTTAATTATACGTTAAAATTTAACAAGCATGGCAGAGTCTGAATGTCACATTTGTAGATTCTCACTTTTTAGCTTAAGATCAATATTGCACAAGGCTAATTGATCTGTTAAATTGTATTCAGTTCTGGTGTGGAAACTCATTTACAAAAAATGTGTATTTTAGACTTTTAGTGTCAATACTAGAAAGAGAACGTTGAGTTTGTTCTTCAATCAAAATGATTAACTGGAGCATCAGGCTCTTTTAACTGAAACCTACATTAAGTTAATCATATATGTTGTACTACATCATTTGTTTAGATGTCGTACTTTAAGCTAATGACCCCTGTTTTCTTTGCTACACCAAACTATAAATCCTTCCCATCTGATTTCTTAAACTTCTATTCCATCATATAATGAAGCTTATATTTTCAAAAGCTGTAGGTTTGTTCCCAAGTGTGGTGAGCACCTGTAGGTTTGTTTGTTTCCTGTTGGATGAGTGAAACCAACTAGAGCTAAATGTTTTGGTTCAGTTTCAGATGACTAAAACCGTTTTGGTTCAGTTTGCTAACTAACTGGAGAACATAAGAGAAGTGGTACTGTCACTCACATTGCCCTTGAATGCACATCAACACTTACGCTATTGTCCATATAATTTTACTGAACCATGTTGTTCTGCAGGCTGTGTCGTATATTGTGGCATGTGGATTAGTCATCAATGACAACTACACTCATGCTGGTATATTATCATAATCGCATACAAACTGTTTTCAAACTATAGTGCTAGCTTATTCATTTTTTTCTTACTTATTATTTGCTATTAGACTTATTACTTCTTATTTGCTCTTGCTACAGTTGTAAGTTGTAATACTAAATTTAAACTTGATGGTGCTAAAATCACAAATGTATTCTGGGCAGTGCATGTCGATATGGCACTTGTGAAATTTGGTATGAGGTCGCAAAAACTGCAATACTCTCGGTAATACAGAAAATACAAAGATTGCATGGCCTTCAACCTTAGTACGTGTGTAATATCCTGCCTCTATCGTCAATGCATTGTGTGTTAACTGTTCATTTTGATATTTCTTGGTAGATTCAAAAGATATATGGATGATTATATGGGTGCGTGGAAAGTATACTGTAATGATGATGGCAATGTTCCGGTTCATGATGAAGATGATGGATGCTTTCAGCTTTAGTTATGTATTAGGGATGTTGTTCCTATTGGATGATGTTCCTCGGCTAAGTTTTAGTTATGGTGTAGGGATGTTGATGGATGCTTTCAGTTTGATGTCCGTTTGTCAAGAAATTATTTAGATTATGCATCACATTTGGATGATGTTCCTCCTGTAATACTAACTATTGTAATCCAACAGTTTTATTCAAACATGAGTTCTTCCTCTTGCGAGTATATTCTCTTTTCCCTTACTTCATTTACATAATTATCATCATTATGTTCAGCATTAATTTAATTGCTGGCAGTAAGAAAATAAATATTATTAACATCATATATGTAAAAATAGTTGAAGTGATGCAGATTCTATGTTGCCAAGTAATGAGATTTGTATTCTAGTACATTAACCACCAACATATATAAGTGTTGCAAAATCAGTTTTATTTGTTGTACTCTTGCAACGGTCCCTTTTACCAACGGCGGTATAAGCGTTGCATTATGCGCTAGCAACACTGGATAAGGCAACACATAACAAACCGTTGGTAAAGACACTAGCAACGCATATATGGACCTTTAGATACGGAAAAGAGCGTTGCTATAGGTGGGGTACTGTTGTAGTGGGTCCTATTGGAAACTAAGGGATATTAAGGCCTCCTTTTATTAGAGTACCAGACCAAAGCATTAACACATAGTGAATACATGAACTCCTCAAACTACGGTCATCACCGGTAATGGTCCCGATTATTGTCACTTTGGGGTTAACGGATCATAACACATAATAGGTTACTATAGACTTGCAAGATAGGATCAAGAACTCACATATATTCATGAAAATATAATAGGTTCAGATCTGAAATCATGTCACTCGGGCCCTAGTGACAAGCATTAAGCATAGCAAAGTCATAGCAACATCAATCTCAGAACATAGTGGATACTAGGGATCAAACCCTAACAAAACTAACTCGGTTAAATGATAAATCTCATCCAACCCATCACCATCTAGCAAGCCTATGATGGAATTACTCACGCACAGCGGTGAGCATCATGAAATTGGTGATGGAGGAAGGTTGATGATGACGATGGCGATGGATTCCCCTCTCCGGAGCCTCGAACGGACTCCAGATCAGCCCTCCCGAGAGAGTCTAGGGCTTGGCGGCGGCTCCGTATCGTAAAACGCGATGAATCCTTCTCTCTGATTTTTTTCTCCCCGAACACGAATATATGGAGTTGGAGTTGAGGTCGGTGGAGCGTCAGGGGGCCCACGAGGCAGGGGGCGCGTCCAGGGGGTAGGCGCGCCCCCACCCTCATGGACAGGCTGTGGGCCCCCTGACGTGGATTATTCTTCCAGTATTTTTTATATATTCCAAAAATAATCTCCGTTGATTTTCAGGTCATTCCAAGAACTTTTATTTCTACACAAAAATAATACCATGGCAATTCTGCTGAAAACAGCGTCAGTCCGGGTTAGTTCCATTCAAATCGTGCAAGTTAGAGTCCAAAACAAGGGCAAAAGTTTTTGGAAAAGTAGATACGACGGAGATGTATCAATGGTTAATGAAGGCATTGTCTTGGGTCATAAATTTTTTGAAAGAGGTATTGAAGTGGACCAAGCTAAGTTTGATGCAACTGAGAAAATGCCATGTCCTAAGGAAATCAAAGGTATTTGTAGTTCCTTGTCATGATGGTTTCTGTAGGAGATTTATCAAAGACTTTTCTAAAATCTCTAGGCCTCTTACTAATCTTTTGCAAAAGGATATTCCTTTTGTTTTTGATGATGACTATCTTGAAGCCTTTGAAACACTCAAGAAAGCTTTAATATCTGCACCTATTGTTCAACCACCTGATTGGAACTTGCCTTTTGAAATTATTTGTGATGCTAGTGATTATGTTGTTGGTGTTGTTCTAGGACAAAGAGTTGATAAGAAACTTAATGTTATTCATTATGCTAGTAAAACTCTAGACAGTGGTCAAAGAAATTATGCTACTACTGAAAAAGAATTCTTAGCAGTAGTGTTTGCTTGTGATAAATTTAGACCTTATATTGTTGATTCTAGAGTAACTGTTCACACAGACCATGTTGCTATTAAATATCTTATGGAAAAGAAAGATGCTAAACCTAGACTTATTCATTGGGTTCTCTTGTTATAAGAATTTGATTTACACATCATTGATAGAAAAGGAGCTGAGAACCCCGTAGCTGATAATTTGTCTAGGCTTGAAAATTTGCTTGATGACCCACTACCTATTGATGATAGTTTTCCTGATGAGCAGTTAGCTGCAATAAATGTTGCTAATAGTACTCCTTGGTATGCTGCCTATGCTAATTACATTGTTGCTAAATACCTACCACCTATCTTTACATACCAACAAAAGGAAAAAAATTCTTCTATGATTTAAGACATTACTTTTGGTATGACACACATCTTTATAAAGAAGGAGTAGATGGTATTATTAGACGTTGTGTACCTGAGTATGAACAGGGACAAATCCTACAGAAATGTCACTCTGAGGCTTATGGAGGGCATCATGCTGGAGATAGAACTTCTCACAAGGTATTGCAATCTGGATTTTATTGGCCTACTCTCTTCAAGGATGCCCGTAAGTTTGTCTCTTCTTGTGATGAATGTCAAAGAATAGGTAATATCGGTAAGCGTCAAGAAATGCTTATGAATCATTCACTTGCTGTTGAACCATTTGATGTTTGGGGATTTGATTACATGAGACTTTTTCCTTCCTCTAATGGTTATACAGATATTTTGGTTGCTGTTGATTATGTTGCTAAATGGGTAGAAGCTATTCCAACCAGTAGTGTTGATCACAACACCTCTATTAAAATGCTTAAGGAAGTTATTTTCTCAAGGTTTGGAGCCCCTAGATATTTAATGACTGATGGTGGTTCACACTTTATTCATGGTGCTTTCCGTAAGATGCTTGCTAAGTATGATGTTAACCATAGAATTGCATCACCCTATCATCCTCAGTCTAGTGGTCAAGTTGAAATTAGCAATAGAGAAATAAAATTAATTTTTCAAAAGACTGTTAATAGGTCCAGGAAGAATTGGTCTAAGAAATTAGATGATGCACTTTGGGCTTATAGAACAGCATATAAAAATCCTATGGGTATGTCTCCTTATAAAATGGTTTATGGAAAAGCTTGTCATTTGCCTTTTGAGTTAGAACATAAAGCATATTGGGTAGTTAAAGAACTCAACTATGATTTCAAACTTGCTGGTGAAAAGAGGTTATTTGATATAAGCTCTTTAGATGAATGGAGAACCCAAGCTTATGAAAATGCAAAGTTATTCAAAGAAAAAGTTAAAAGATGGCATGACAAAAGAATCCAAAAGCGTGAGTTTAAAGTTGGAGAATATGTTCTTTTGTACAACTCTCATTTTAGATTTTTGGAAGGAAAACTCCTCTCGAAATGGGAAGGCCCATATGTCATCGAGGAGGTTTACCGGTCTGGATCCATCAAAATAAATAACTCCGAAGGTACTAACCCGAAGGTTGTCAATGGGCAACGAATAAAGAATTATATCTCAGGCACGCCTATTAATGTTCAAAGTAATATTACCCAAACTTTGACACCGGAAGAACACCTAAAAGTGTCCTTCTGGAACACTCCAGGATCGTGAAAATAAAGAGGTACGTGATATGGTAAGTAAACGGACTCCGAATAACCTGCAAAAATATTTTTTTATCAATTTTGGAATATTTTAAAATTTTGGAAATAAAGGAACTTCCAGGAAGCATCCCCTGGTGGGCACAAGACACCAGGGCGCGGCCTGATGCGCCCAGGTGGGTTATGCCCACCTGGGACACCTTCCGTACTCCGTTTTTCTACCGTGTACTTGTTCTCCAAGATAAAAAATCTATATATACTTCCCGAACCTATTGATTACCGTATCGCGGAGAAATCCTTTGTTCTCTTTTCTTTCCGTTTTCTGTCAGATCTGTTGGGCCAGCCATCATGTCTTCTTCTTCCTCCAACCACGTGGAAGAGGTTGCTTGGTTGATGAAGATCGAGCTGAAGAGAGACGAGCCCACGAGAGCTATCGGAGGAGATGAGAGCAACAAGGTTACCTTAGACTAGCCTCCGGTCTTCGAACAAGCACTACCAGCTGACGAGGAGGAGGAAGATATCCTTAAACCTTACCTTAATCATCTTACTCTTGCTGAGATTGGAGTCTTTCGCATCGTTGAAATAGTTCCCATACAAAATAAGTATCTCACTCACGAGAATATTTTGCATCAAAAGCACATCACCCACCTCAGGAGCGTCATCCGTTGATTGGAGAACCTTCTAATCCTTAAAGATAGGATTGCTTCATCACCACCATCATATTCTTCACCACCAAAGGAGAATTGAGTATCGGGTATGGGCAGTCCCCTTGGCTTCCGCCAAGCTAGGGGGAGGTGCCCCGGTATCGTATCATCCCACTACCTTTTTACTTTTACTTATTTTAGTTCGATCCTTTTGCTTTAGATGAATAAAAGTTTAGTTTGATCCTTTTTCTTCGAGAGTTTGCTTAGTGATCTATCCTTGTAATCGTGTGCAAGTTATATAATAAAGTTAGTTTGATTTTTTGCTTTCTTTACTTTAATGTTGCAAATAAAGAGAAGAAATAAGAAAGAAAGAAAAAGAGAAAGAACATAAATGACGAAAGGAAATAAATAATGAAAAGGTTATACACTAATCCTATGGTAGGTGATAGCACCACATAAGGAAAGGTATAAGTAGAAAAGTTTATTAGAGATTTACAAACATAGCATTAGTCAATGATGCAACTCATGAAAGAATTAATAAGGGAAGAGAAGATTCACATACAGATATACTATCCTAGAAATCGTTTGTGATTGTGAACCCTCATCAAAATATTATATGCCAAAATTGTTGACATTGCACAAGAAAGACAACTTAATGGTTTATGTTTGTTTATATTCACATAGAAGTCATATTGTCATAGATCCTTTAACATGTGGTGCTTGCCCCCTATCATTGCTAGCCAAAAAATCTGTACTAAGTAGAGATACTACTTGTGCATCCAAAAACCCTTAAACCCAAATATTTTTCAAGTGTCCACCATACCTACCTAGGGATTGAGCAAGATCCCTCAAGTAAGTTGTCATCGGTGCAAAAAGGCAATAAAAATTGCTTCTAAAAGTGTGAGATCATTTAGTGTAAGAGAAAATTGAGCGTAGTACGGACTTGGATGACAAAGAATAAAAGCGAGAGACTGCATAATAAAGGTTGTCATCTTAAGGGGCAATGCAACGTGAAGTTCTCTTGCACTAAGGGATTGAGCATACAAACAAATAAGTGCATGGCAACCTCTGCTTCCCTCTGCGAAGGGCCTATCTTTTACTTTTATGCAAAGAGTCAAAGTTTTCCCTCTGTTACTTTTATTTTTCTCTTTTGGCAAGCATCATGTAGCGAGGAAAGATCTAGGCACATATGTCCAGTTGAATATAGATAGCATGAGTTATTATTATTGACATCACCCTTGAGGTGAGCATGTTGGGAGGCGAAACTATAAGCCCCTATCTTTCTATGTGTCCGGTTGAAACGTTTTATTCATGGGTACAAGGTGAGTGTTAGCAATCATAGAATACTATATGATGGTTGAGTGTGTGGGCTTGCCTAAAGGCTCCGACATGTGACTCTTCCTGAAAAGATGATGAATTGTAGTTGCAAAGTTGACTGAGAACATAGTTTGTTGGTTTCTAATAGCGTTTTTGCTTTATACTTCGATTGTGTGATGAACTATTACTTATTCATGAGAAGTATATGATAAAAGTTCTATGATAAAAGTCCTATGTTTAATTTTGTTGTTGTTATAATAATCAACATGATGCTTCTATGTCCGTATTTTGTTTTTATCGACACCTCTCTCTCAAAAAGTGTGGACATGTTTTTCGATTTTGGTTTTCGCTTGAGGACAAGCAAGGTCTAAGATTGGGCGAGTTGATACGTCCATTTTGCATCATGTTTTCTTACTGTTATTTATAATGTTTTTATCCATAATAATGCTTTTTGGAGTAATTCTAATGCCTTTTCTCTCATAATTTGCAAGGAACACACCAAGAGGGAGAATTCCGGTAGCTGGAAATTCGGACCAGGAAAAGCTATGCCAGACCACCTATTCTGCACAACTCCAAATGAGCTGAAACTTTACGAAGAATTTTTATGGATTATTTGAGAAAGAATGGAGCCAATAAACACCAGAGGGGGGCCACTAGGTGGGCACAACCCACCTAGGCGTGCCAGGCCCCCCAGGCGCGCCCTGGTGGGTAGTGGCCTCCTCGGCCCACATCCGGTGCCCATCTTCTGGTATATAAGTGGTTTTGACCTAGAAAAATAAGAGGATGACACTACAAAAAAATACACTTCCATGATGATACGTGTTTGTCACAGTAGGTCACTTTTTTTGTCATGCATGTACATCCATGACAAATTTATGAGAGAATCAAGATAGTCATACCTGTGCTGTCGTAGAAGTGTTCCATGACATTACCAAAATTATCATCACGGAAGTGTCCACTTCCATGACGATAAATCGCACGTCACAGAAGTGCTTTCGTCAAGGGTGACCGACACGTGGCATCCACCATAACGGAACGCCGTTAAGCTATCGGGTCGGGTTTTGGATCCGATAACCCGTTAATAGCCCCGACCAATGGGAAATTTCCATGTGTAAAATTCTTATTGGGCGGACGAAACACATGTCAGCTCGTCAGTGGGTCAGATAGGCGCCTATGATACGTCGACACATCGCACGGCCCAACAGAGGCCCATTCCTGTGAAAAGGCCGGCCCGTTTGACTTGGTCAAAAGGTGGCGGGCTGGCCAATGGAAAGCCTATTAACGGCCTGTTTGCATATAGCTCATTTACATCCCGCTAACCCAAGGCCCGTTATGCCCTATCCGAATTAGGCCCAGTAGCATCATCTAGTCCATCCAATATGATTCCAGCCCGTTTTCACTTCTGGCCCATGTATGGCCCATGACGTCTTTCGGCCCATATGAGGCCCTATGTAACTCTTGGCCTATTAACGGCCCGTGGTGAAACTGGCCCGTAATGAATAGTGTATCACTTTACACCCATTAACGGCCCGTGGTGAAACTGGCCCGTAATGAACAGTGTATCACTTTATACCCATTAACGGCCCATTATTCCGTTGGGCCGTTTCCAGGCCATGTTACCTTTCGGCCTTCTCAGAGCCCATTTATTCTTGGGCTCATTTCCAACATTCGTTTACTTACGACCCGTTACTGTCATTTTCTGCTTGTGGGCCAAATTCAACCCGTGGTTACAGTCGCCTCGTTTGTGGTACGTTGGGCCGTTTTCATAGCGTCATCTACGGCCTATTAACGATGGCCCGTTACGATCGGCCCATGAACGGACGATTCCAACTCTAGCCCGTTTACGGCCATAATGCGGCTTGTTATTGGCCCATGTTTTGCCAATCGATCATACGGCCCGTATAAGGCCCATTGTTTCTACGGCCTGTAGAAGGCCTACTATTTCTACGGCCCGAAGGCCCACTGTTTCTACGGCCCGTAGGAGGCCCAGTGTCACTACAGTAAATATTAGCCCATGGTTATTGTGGCCTAGTTTAAAAAAATAGGCTATTGCAGCCACTAGTTAACTGCGGAAAAAGAACTTCAATGACTACAATCAAACAAATAAACAAGACAACAAGGAAATAAATAAGCAAGCAACTAACGCTAGGCTATCACGGCTATTACACATATTACATCCATTGGGCATCAAAGTTCGCCACCAGTGCAAATATAGGGAACAAAGCGGCATATCATATACACTGGCCGTCAAAATTGGCTACCAATGCAAATAAATGCGGCAACAAAACAAGAGCATAACTGAAACAACTTCAGAAGAGCTCAAGAAACATTATCCTGTGTATCCACCATGCTGGCAATAAGCTTAGCAAGCTGATTAGCTTTGTCCTGTTTGGCGCTAAAATCCTCCAACGCTTGCTGTTGCACCAGAAAGTATGCATCTGAATGCTCCAGGGACTTCTGCAGTCCTTCCGCTTCTTGTCGTAGCACAGCTGATCGATGTCTTTCAGCTTGTAGTTGAGACTCAAGAAACCGAACTGATTCAGACAGTGAGTTTGAATAGCTTGTGCAAGCGGTAGTGCCAGTAACTCCAACACTAAACCAAGATAGGATGTGTCACTATCCTGAACCTTATCTACATTACTTCCTTTACTGTTGCTTAATAAGGCACTCTTCCCCAATATTATGTCAGCATTCTAAAAGAAGAAACAAGTAGACACATAACAAGTTTAGCATGTACTAGTATATGAAACTCATTTCGGTGAACCAGTTCATTAGTAAGGTGGACATGATTAAACTACCAAGTCTTCTATTGCCAAGTACTAGTACATAATAAAAGCATCAAACAAACATATATCTATGTCCTATGGTAGCAATGGAATCTTAAATTAGAACAGTTGTTCTTCAGGTTTAGGCACTTGTTCTACATGAACAGAGTACAGTAAGACGCAAGAATATAATACTTAAAAATAGAAAATGAGCTCATAGACCTTACCACATTCTTGGTTCGGGACCAGTACAGAACAAGGCGTTCCCAGTCATCGTCCAGTAAATGTGTCTCAGGAGAACGTAAGGGAATTTGATGAGTTTCTTTGCCGGTGAAGTACATTTTCTTCAGGTAATTCCGATACTGCCACCAAGCATTCTCGAAGATAACAGAGGTATTAGCACAGGTTACCTCATCCCAAGTTTCCAAATTGGTCCTTCTCTATAGAGAAAAATGGGAAAATTTGATGTATTATAACCATCATGGAGGTAGGATGTATGGGACGAAGCAAAGTAATTGCCATGAATAACATTACTTACACATAACTCCTGGACAAACACCTGCAACTGGCATTTTCCTTCATCTTCAGTATAATATTTCCAAGATGGAAAGATACGCACATACGATTTAACAACATCAAATGCGATAGATGCTAAACTACGACTAGCTGGTTGTGCTTCCTCCACAGGAATAAGCGTACTAACTGGTGGAGTTGGGGTTCGCCGTGATAGTACTGGCCCTTTGGGCACTGGAGCTGCCTTACTAACTGCTCTTGTCTGGGAGCTCTATGGTGGAGATGGTGCTGTGTCAACAGGAACTGGGTTACTATCGGCTGGGGTTGGGGTTAGATTGGGTGAAGCTGGTTCTCTGTCCATCATAGTAGGGGTACAATCTGCGAGAGTTTGGGTTATGTGTGGTAGGGCTGGTTCTTGTGCATGTACAACCGGGGTGCTATCTCCACCAAGAGGTAGCACTGTTTTATTTGAAGACCGTGTTTTTAGTCCGCTAGATACTGGCATCACCCACTCCAATTCAAA
This sequence comes from Triticum urartu, assembly GCF_003073215.2. Classification (NCBI taxonomy): domain Eukaryota; kingdom Viridiplantae; phylum Streptophyta; class Magnoliopsida; order Poales; family Poaceae; genus Triticum; species Triticum urartu. The sequence goes on from NC_053028.1 coordinate 220,817,367, forward strand.
TGGCTGATAAATAGGAAACATAGTTGAATGTACAGACATTGTATGAGAGGCAGATGCAATAGATAGTGTGGAAAAAAGAGGGCATGAAATAGTTGACATGTATATTGTTTAACTAAAACGGATAGCATGACATAATTTCACATATATGATGTCTATCTTAACTGGATAGCATAGCATAACATAATTCAAAGATATGATGAATAACTAAACAGGATCGCATGACATAATTCACCTACATGTTATCTAAGTAATCAGGATCGCATCGTTTAATTCACATATGTGATTTATATGCTAAATAGAGGGCATTCGATATGATGTCTGAACTAAGAACATGGTGTTGAATATTGTGTATATGATGTCTAAACTATGCAATCCAAGACACCGTATGCATGATATGAGAAGTATAACCGTGCCAAGTTAGAGCATACACCTCAGCGGGGGAATAGGACTGGTCATCTGTCTCTGAATCCATCTCTGAGGAGCTATCGGGACCCAACAAGAGATCTGCTTCGACAGGTAGCACTGTCTGCTCTGAAGGCCTTGTTTTCACTCCAGATTTTTCCATCTCCCACCCAAATGGCTGATTCACAGGAAGAGTAGTTTAATGTACAAACATTGTCGACAAATGGAAATGTAATGAAGAAAAGGATGGGGAAGATATCATTCAAATATATGATGCCTGGTTAAACAAGATGGCATTGCACATTTCACATATATTATGGCTGGCTAAAAGACATGAGACTGCATAATTCCCATATATGATATAGAAACTAAACAGGTGGCATTACAAAACATGTCTAAACTAAGCAGATGACATATATGATGTCAAAAGTAGGCACTATAAGGCAACATATGCATGATATGACTAACATCATCATGCCAAGGTAGAGCAAACACCTTGGGGGTAAATAGGAGTGGTCAGCGGCGTCCGAATCCGCCTTGGAACAGATATCTTCCTCTGGATTACAATCTGGAGAGGGGTGGGGAGGGTTTTCCATTGAACCCACCATGGAGCGATGTTTGCATGACATTGTATTGCCGCGCAAAACTCTTCTCTTTTTCTCTACATGTTCAGCATGACTGTGTACAATATCTGACATGCATACGAAAAAAATATGGTGAGATTATGTAAGGAGAGCATGCAGAAATTTAGAGTGATGGTAACAACTAGTGGATCAATGTTTTTCTGTTGAACCAAAATAGCCCTAATGGATCGACGTGAATGTATAGTAATAAGTGATGCAACAAGTGTACAACCTCTTTGCCATAGCCGTGTCGACCTCAGCATCATTGGGTTGGTCGCTGAAGCAGTTGAGGCAGAGGTGGCTGTCGGAGGTGTGGAGGAAGATCTGAGGAATCTGTAGACGGCGTCCAGGGCATTGCTTTGTTGTGATGGATCTTTCTGTCGTTGGAGCAGCTCCGGTGAGCCGTAAGACGTCAAGGCTGAAGCACCACAAGACAGACATCGTCAATCTCAAGTGGGATTCTAATAGCATCTCCAATAGATGATGTAAAATGGATGTAAAATTAACATCACCAAAAACCACCTGACTACAACAGATAAGATAAAAATTGTTGACTCTGAACTTAACTGTCGAAACTGAAATTTACTGTGGAATCTGAATGCTACTGTCGAAACTGAACGCAATGGTAGCAGAGAGGCACTTGACATGTAGTTTAGGGAGGTCCTGCAGTTCATCTTCAACCTGCACCCCCCTGAGCCGCCAGCCACCACCGGCCTCGCCGCTGGCCCCAGCGCCGCCTCGCCGCCCCGAAACAACTCGCCACCGCCGCCCCGGCCAGCCCTCTAGGCCCCCCACCCCCACCCTGAACCCTAAGATAGATAGTGGGGTACCTCTCCGGCGAGCCCCCGTCCATGCTGCGGGTGGTTCTTCCTTAACTTCGGCGAGCCCCCCAACCCCTGAAAATTGACTGACCCAAAAGTCGATTCAGTCGACTGAAGTGTGGTTTAATCGGAGCAGAGCAGCAGCACGAGCGAGGGGGAGAGCAGCAGCAGCAGCTGGGCGAGCGAGTGAGAGCCGGAGCAGCAGCAGCAGATCCGGCTGGTATGGACGCCATCGCCGAAGGGGCCTCGCACTGGGGGAGAGCCGCCGTGGAGATGTCGCCCCCGGCACCGGCTTCAAGGTAGCCGCTCCATGGGGGTGCGGGATGGAGCACCGTCAGCACCGGGAGGTCGAGTTAAGGAGAAGGTGCGATGCGATGAGTGTACAACCTCTTTGGTGGCGCCAAGTAGGCCTCGGCTTCGTCTGAGGACTCGGTGAGGATGCTGCGGTTCTGGTGGAGCAGGTTAAGGCGGCGCTGTGGGGATGGAGCAGCCGCGATAAACGAGGCGATCGTCGGAGCAGCTCCTTGGAGGTGGAGGATGGGGCGGCTGAACTGGCGGGGCGGCGAGATGGACGAAGGATCCTCATCCGGGAAGGTGGACGAGGGACGTCGAGCTGTTGCGCTAGATGACGTCGTCGGGGAAGAGGCTCCGGCTGGGCAGCGGTGACGTGGCGGACGGAGGAGGGTGGGGTTTCGCGGCTGGAGCAGAGAGGTTATGGCGTCCTGGGATTTCGAATGGCGAAAAGGGGGTGATGGGAGGGGGTGAAGCATGACTTAGGAACGCGCTTGTCCAAAATGTAGGGTGTGTTACAAAAGTACCCCCACCGATTTGAACTAGCGGCCCTTTCGGCTCAGGGTTAGAAGGGGGATTTCGCGTGTCGGGATTTGGTAGCTGGAGGAAGTTTTCGCGCGCGTTGTAATTTCGGGATAGCAAGGCGCGGGTTGTGAAGGCGCCAGTTTTGGGAGCACGATATCTGAATTTTCGGGATATAACAAGACGCAGGTTGAATTTTAGGGACAAGCCTAACGTGTAGTAATATTGTACTTGTATGTACCGAATCAATTCGCACTTCCCTCAACCAAAAAGAAAACGAAAAAAATAAAACTATTCACACCACACAAAGAGAGAGTCTTGCCCCGTTTTACTATACAAATGCTATTCAAAGCTACTCCCTCCTTCCATCTATATAGGGCCTAATGCGTTTTTCGATGCTAACTTTGACCAAATATTAGAGCAATGATACATGACATGCAACTTACACAAAGCACACCATTAAATTCGTCTGTGAAAGGTTCTTTCAATGATATAATTTTCACATTGTGCATGTCATGTACTATTAATCTTGTCAATAGTCAAAGGCGGTCTTAAAAATCTCATTACGCCCTATATAGATGGAAGGAGGGAGTATGAATACATGTTATGTCCGATTAAATTTTTTCGCTTGCTGTATAATGCATGTAACCTACTCATACCAACATTTTAGTGCATTCCAAATGTCTATACTACCGCTGCAATTCGAGCTAAATTTGAATTCGTTTCTCTATTTCAATAAGAATCTACAATCATGATTGTTGCCAACTTCAACCATCATAGTTTCCTTGCTATCTGCCAGATATAAATCAGACGGCCTATAATGCAGGATGGTAGGCACATCATCATCAACAACTCCGTTTTTTTATAAGAGTAGAGATAAAACATATTAAATGTAGTATACCATGTTAATAACCACACCATGTGTATCACTATTATATATATTCACACATCCGTCAGTTTGAAACACTATGATAAATTCTTCAAATATCCAAATTCACTTTTTATAATGAAGTATATATGATCTCTATTCGTATTTTACACCCACACAACCCTCTTATCTTTGTAGCTAGCGCTAACTTTCTCTTGTGCATGCACACGCCCGCATCCCTCTCACCCTCCCTCAGCATTCTCTATCTCCATCGCACAAATTCGTCTTTTCACTTTAGGTCGTTCACCCACGGTGTGTGTAGGCCCCCAGCTCCTTCTTTACGGCACACATCGATCGATATGCCTCTCTAGCCAGGTGTGCCTAGCACAAACACAAGCTTCCCCTCTTCTCTTGTCACCGTCCATGCCTCACTCCCACCACTCTTTTTATCGTTCTCGTACTCGCACACTCCTCCCCCTCGATATAGTATGCCTCTCGTACCACCTCCTACATGCATCCTTCTCTCTCTATCCTTCTCCTCGTGCCTCATTTGCTTCTAACACACACATGCATGTATACCAATCGATCTCCCAACATATACCTAGATCGACTTTAACTACCCCCCATCGATCGACATACCTCACAAGTTATGTCTCTCCTTTCTCTTACAAAGGGCGATTGATCTTCCTATGTAGTTACGTCTGCTTACCACAGCCACATCGTGCCCCCTCATCATTCGCGCATGCCTCCTGACCCGTCTCTCACAGGCACATGCACAGACAACAAGCAGCCATCTCCTCTCTTATTGATATTGCGGGAGTGCCCTCCGTTTGTCTAGCAAGCCTATCCCACCATTTGTTAGAAGCAACTCCACTACCACCCCCTCCAACACTCTAGCTCTGTCTCTCTCCCAACCTTATTCATCTCCTGCACATATGCATGGATGCCAATCGATCTCCCTTAATACATGAGGCAGATCAATCTCCTTAATACATGAGGTAGGCCTCTCTCCTCCTCCACACATATACCAGCCATTGTACCTCTATAGTTAATTGGGCCTCCCTCTTCCCCCACCACACACTGATAGTCGAGCGCTGCAGGTAGGTATCCATGCCACAGAGACAAACTGCACATGTCCCATCTCACGTTCCAGTAGGCCAGCCACTCTATATCTTTGACGTGGGCACACCCAAATTCGATGGCACTCTTTATCGATCGCGGCGCGCGCACACACACACATCATCCCTCTCTTCGATTCTATGGACACCTCAAGCCGATGATACCTCCACTCTCTTCTCGTGGATCGCCCCCTCTATATATATGTTATATCTAGGACTCTATTTCACACACATTGCATATGTTAAATTTTTTGATTGACCCCCCCCCCCCACAAAAAAAACTCTCAAGAACTCACACACTATATCTCTCTAGGTTTGTATCTCTCTCACACAACCCCACGTAGGTGGTGTACATATACAAGAAGAGAATAGGTGCACCGTGCACGTACTCACGCTTCGTGCCCAGCCACACCAGCGCGGGTACACGGTGGAGCTCATTTCTCCGCAGAAGCTGAATTTGTTTTTGAAACATCAAGTGGCCAGACACTCGAAAACTTATTTGCCCATTAGTGACTTGTCAGGGCGGTGGATTTTAGTTTGTACGATAATGCCGCATCCACCTAAAGTAACGAAAGTTCCTACGTAAACTTCCTAGTAATTCCCTCTTCGTAGGTGCAGCATTATTCCTAACATTTGTAATATCAGTTTGAAACTTGTAATATTGCTGTGTCCTATTCCCGCGTTTTCAAAATCCTGCCAATCAAACAGGTCCTGAGTTGGTGATGATGTTGTGCCTCCCATCTTTCACCAATAGCCGTCGGATCTAGATCTGACGCATACAAACCAAGCTTCTCCATTTTTGCAAAAAGATGCCCGCACTTGTTCCTTATTTACAAACAACTCCTTGTCTCTCACAATCTAGGAGTAGAAGGCCATGAAAAAATCTGGCGCGATGGCCGCTGCCGGAGCCGTCCACCCCCAATCTTGGTGTTCCGTGCTATGCACGGGCATCTACGCATGGGAAATTATGTCGAACAGGGCTAGTTGTAAGCAGGCTAGCTCTACAGCCATGATGATAGTGACTGCAGATGGTGAGGCTGACTATGGTATGCCGAACACGGCGCCTATACTCAGGTGTCATCTCCGGCGCAGGGTCTTGTCACTTCACTATGAGGAGCAGCACGTAATAATTTGACCAACGGGTAGTACAGTGCTAGTACTCCTACTACTACATTGGTAGTACTACTACTAGTACTAATAGCACCACCGTCTGGATTTAGGAGTACTACCACGTCCACCGGCACCGAGGAACGTCTCCAGGTAGTATTGCTTGAGGCCGCCAGGGCGAGGGGCCGCTTGGACGACAGCTTCGTCTCCTTGTTCGACGAGGTCCTCGTCGGTTTCCTCGACAAGTTCACCGTCGTCAAGAAGCTTGCGGACAACTTTGACGTAAGCCTCCAGCCGACGCGCCCAGGCTCTGCGATGCCCGCCACCCTCAACGGCCACTATGGTAACAACCTCTTCGACGCACTGGTGGCCCTGCGACTGCCCCCGTCGCGCCGGAGAATGTCCACCTCGAGGTCGCGCTCTCCGCGCAGCGCCTGGCATAGCAAGACACCGTCGACATAATCACCCACGTCTACGCGCAAATCGTCCACAAGGACTACTACATGCAAGAGGAGGACGATAGGACGCTGATCTTCTTGGAGCGCAGGGCAACCTTGGACGGCACTGTTCAGAAGCACGTTGAGCTTGCCGCCAACGCCGCTGCTCCTCACACGTCGGTTGGTGACCCGGCGCACTAGGGCGTGAGGATGTCGTTCAACGTTGATGGATTTGTATGTATTTTTATCTTTCCGTCAAATCCATGTAGTAGTATATGATACTACAGTAATTATCTTGTCGGATGGCTGAGAAAACAGGAGGGAGAAGAGATGGCTGTAGCACGGACTCCAAGAAAATTGGTGTCAGATGGGACTCGTGTGGGTGGCGTGTGCCGTACTGCTAGACGTGAATGCTACTGAGTTATGGCCCATGCCACCCCACTATATCGAGCCTATGGCCCTGTTTGGATACTCTAACATAGTTAGAGTTAGAGTTATTTTCTAACCCACTCTAACCCAAATAAGCACCTCTCCACCAGGATAGTTGGGTTAGATGAAACTAACCCACTCTAACCCTCCCTGTTTGGATACTTTTGGATTATTTGAGCCTTCAACTAACCCCAACTAGCTCTAACCCCATGATCCAAACAGGGCCATATCGAGGTACGTAGAAAAAATTTCCTGAAGTCCGTGCTCAGCCCTCCTCTATCTCTCTTCTCAGCCAGCCAGCAGACGCACGGAGCCCATAATCTGTTTGCTCACATGCGGCCCCACATGTCAGTGAAAATGCAAGAGGACCCACTGAACCTTCACATCTTTCACCTCGACGTGCTGGTGATGAAAAACAAATCCAATAAAGATCTTTGGTGGCCGCTTTTGGAGTTACTCAAGAGTAGTAAGATTCTATTTACAGTTTAACCCAAGATGCACATCTCGTGGCTTGAACTACCACTCTATTTTCTTTCATGAAACGACCTGGATGCTGGATGTCCCACGTGTCGGCAAAAGGAGGAAGAACCCAACCAAATCTTCGGTTCTGCAATCGGATGAGATTAGTGCACTTGTTGATACTCCTACTAGAATAGAGGCTAGACATGAGACTAGATGCGAGGAAGCAACGTCTACTTCTTTACACTCGAAGAAGAAAGAAGCACGCAAGATCGAGCCTCCGCAGATCAACAATGAATGCATCAAGAAGGCACTAATCCAACTTACAGGAGTAGTAAAATGTATTCTTGTGGTTCTTGTTTTCTTTGGTCTTGCTTTTCTAGTCAAAATTATCGTTGGAGTTCATGCAAAACGGAGGTCCGTTTGGGGTCGTGCGTTGGAGTTGGCCTTACAAGTGGGACCGCAGTTAAGGAAACCGACTATCGGCAAACCCCCACCTCGCTCGCCGCGTGATGGCTGAAGTTAGAGAAACGACGAGGTTGACAGATTGCTCTAGCACGGACTCCAAGAAATAATATGGTGTCAGATGGATGTCGTGGTGGTGGCGTGTGCCGTACTCCTAGACGTGAATGCTTGTTCTGGCCCATGCCACCCTACTGCTCCTACTACTTACTCCTACTAGTATATAGTATAATAGTATCGAGGATTCAAGGTGCTGGTTACATACAACGAACACATTAACATATGGCTACAGTAAAAACACCCGCCCGACGTGCGAAGCATGTGAAGCTAGTACAAATTTAGAGAAGTGACTCGAAAGCCATTCATAAATTTAGTAAGTTTATCACATGCATATCATTTTATTACATACAACAGGTCATCAACCCACATCGACAACAAGGATACATTATAAATACTAAAGTTTTCACCACACAACAAATAACAAGCCATGAAATGAACTTCAACTCAACCATTCCGCGGCGTTGGAAATGCTTGCTTTGAACCACAAGTGATTCTCTGGGACGGGCCATCTGTTGTCGATCTGGAGACCAACGCAGGACCGATCATCCAGGCTGAAGCGGCCTACTATATCAGTACGTGGGTAGGGAACCACCCAAATGTCCGAGGTATAGACACAGTTGCTTCTCATAAATGTGTCAACAGCAGTTGGATCGCCTTTCACCATCATCGGATAGTTTTGTCCAAGGAAGAGCGAGTTTTCTCCAAGACTATCAATTCTGTGCCAGGGAGAAGGAGTTGGCGCTAGCACACTAGTATCCATCCCGAATACCATGCAACGGGTGTTGGAATAGGTCCGGAGAGTGCGACCATGGGAGACACCTGCTTCCTTAGCAGTAACATCATCAGTGGGTTGTATACACACAAGAGGTGATCCATCAGAATTAGTTGCCAGGCGCCACAGAGTATATCGGCACTGCTCGTCCTCATGCTCGTGATCATCACCATCGTCATCTCCCCCTTGGTTATAAAATTTTTCAAGTATAGGTGGTGGGATGTTCACAGGACCTTGGAAACACAAGAAGAAGGTTAATTAGTAAAGGGAAACTTGCTAACCCGCATGCATGTGGATGAAACAATTATAATTACGGTGGAAGACAAACATACCAAAACTACTAGGATGCCATGCAAAAACAGTGCCACGAGTGGTGGCAGCAAACACAAGGCCCTCGTATTGAATTGCATCATAGTACTCATCCGTGTACAGAAACTGATTTTTGAGCAATATCCATCGAGTCGAACCACGAAGGACGGCAACAACCTTGTCGAAGATAGCAACAACTTGATAGTTGTTGCAATTCCAAGAGCGGTTGGGAACTCGACAAATTGCTATCTTCCGTAGAAGACAGTCACCATGATTGTATTTGAACGTGCGTACATTACCGGTGTGCTCAACCTCTGGGCAGTGTGCTGTGATTTTTGGAAGTGGAACCAGTGACGAGTGTACACATTCACAAGTTCCCACTCACGGTTGGACCCAATGTAAACAACCCAATCTCCATTTGCTCCCGCCCAAGCCTTGCCCTCGAGCGATGGCATCTTAACATGATACGTATCATTATCAAGCGGCATCAACTGGCACAGGGCGAGGCCTCCGTCGTGCCGGCGCCAGTCATCAGGGTCACGGCGAAGAAGATAGGGGAGATCAAACCGCTCCTTGACTCTTGGGTTCTTTGTAATGATGTTATTAGTTGAGTCGAGAATGGGCTTGAACGAACCTGCCATGCTAGCCGAGGTGATGACGTCGCCCCGATCAATGAGTTCCTCCACCATGTCATCTCTCAGATCCGGGCAAGAATAACGGGGTCGTTTATAGCCTGTTCCCTCCATGGAGAAGATGATCGAACAATGGCAGAAGAAAGGGTGAAGGGCTGAAGGAAAATGGAGGAGGGAGAGGAAGAGCGTGCAACAGCAGTTCCAAATTGAGAGGGAAAGGCGAAGAGTCGGTGGATGGTTGCGAGTTTGCCACGGTTCACGAAGAGGCGCCCCGGCCTACACGTCCGTTCGGAAATACTCCTACTACTCGCCGTCGTCTCAATGATATGTTAGAACGGGACCACATGTCAACGAAACATGGTGTGTAATTTCTCGTGCAAAATTCGATCTGGCCGCGTTGGCCCGAGGTGCCGCATTAGTTATCGACCTTTATTTTTTTAATGGCGTGCCGATCAGTTTTGAAGCACGACTAACTGGTATTGTACATGGAGAGGATGACAGCTGGGACCTGCCAAGGTCATGGCAGTACGCAAGCAAGTGCCTCCTTATTTCAAGCCAATAAAAAATGGCTCCTCCTAGTGGATTTCTGACATCTGGGTCCCATGCCATTGTCAACGTAGTCAATAAAGGAGAGAATTGCACAACGAGCGGCTCACACCAGGGACCCAGCAGCTCGCCCAGTTATTTTTGTTTTGGCTTAATTTGATAAATGCCACTCCAAATCTGGTGTATCCGAGAAATGCCACTGCAATTTCCAAACTTTGAAAAATGCCATTTAATGCCATTTCTAGTGGCATTTTTCAAAGTCTGGAGTGGCGTTTTTCAAAGTTTGCAAAATGCAGTGGCGTTTTTCAAAGTTTGCAAAATTGCAGTGGCATTTTTCAAAGTTTGGAAATTGCAGTGGAATTTTTATGAATCGCCATAATTGGAGTGGCATTTATCTAATTTGTTTTTGAGACGGAAGCAGGGTGTCAACTGGGCTGTGTGGGACACTCTGGCCTGTCTAGACAGCCTTTTCTTTTATGTTTACCACAGACCAGCCGAGTAGTTTTTTTTTCTTTCTGAAAAATGGCTAGCCCAGTTCTTTTGTGATTTGTCAAGTAAGTCGCTTTATCAGGCCTGCTGGGCTGCAAATCTTTCAAGACGAGGAGAGCTTCATTCGTCTCGCCGAGAAAATGGCCTATCAGTAATGAGAAATGGGTTGTACATTTTTAAAACACATCAAACCGGCAATTATTTTAAAATATCTTTTTTTCATTTCAAGATTTTAAATTGCATTGAATTTTATGCGTGGACAATTTATTGGATTTTATATTGATATACATTTATTTTTAAAATCAGTCTGAATGTGACTCGAAATTTCGGGATTAAAAACAGTTCAGACCGCACCGACATATGCAAAATTTCATATAATTTTTTAACCGTGGCCACAATATGGGTTGTAATGCTAACATAAAGAATATGGTCTCCAAAAAACCCGTAAGAATTTGTAAATGGGCTATAAATTATTTGAAATAATGGCAGATGGGTTGTATGCTGTTTTCCACAGATTTGAGGCTTTCCACAGATGGCCTTTATACTGTTGGATGTCCATCCAACGGCCGCCGTGCTTCTTCAATCTCTGCTCTTCCTGCTCCAACCACTCAAACAAGTGCCGGCGGGACTGCCTACTCCCTCCTCCCCGCGGCCGGCTGTGCTGCTGCGTAGGCCTCACCGCCCCACCGTACTCCCATCGCTGGCCTAGCCATCCCTCTACTCACCCACACCTACTGTTATTCTCCGGCGACGGCAGACGAACCAGTAAACCCTCATACAGTCGTACTCCCCTCCGCGTGGGAAACAAAAACAACGGCCAAGTCTTCCCTGCCTCCATGTTGTTCCCTTCCTAGGCCTCGCCGTCGTCCACCGCCCTGGTGCTCTCGGCGTGGTGTGGTCAGCGTGGTCAATGACCGACATGCATCTGAAGTGGACTGTACGTGGAGAGGCTGACAGCTGGGTCCATGGTCGCACGCAAGGAAATGCCTCCTTATTATGCACAAAATAATGATTTCCTCCACCTGACATCTGGGACCCACCGAAACGGCCTCTGTATTTCACGAAAAACGTCACCGCCACTGACAGCTCAGACCCACCAGCTATATCTTCGCACGCAAGGAAGTGCCTCCTTATTACGCACAAAAAATGAATACTCCCCCTGCTAGCTGGGACCCAGTATAGTGGGCCTACTAAGTTGACGGGGACGAAGGGCTTTGTCAACTTAGTCAATATGCACGATTCTAGCTCGACTGGCCATACAATGTCCATCCAACGGCCGTAGTGCTTCTTCAACCTCTGGTCTTCTTGCTCCAGCCGCCCAAAGCAGCGCCGGTCGTGCCGCCTGCTCCTGCCTCCCGTGGCCGGCTGTGCTTCCACGGAGGCCTCACCGCCCCCATACTACTGCCACCGCTGGCTAGGCTATCCCTCCACTCCACTCACCCGCACCCCCTGTTATTCTGGGGCGACGGCAGCGCAGCCGAACCAGTGAACCCTCGTACTCCTCTCCGCGTGGGCATCCACTGCCGCGTCTTCCCTGGCTCCGCGTCGTCCCCTTCCTAGGCCTCGCCGCCGTCCACAGCCGTGGTGCTGTCAGCGCGGCGTGGTCAATGTGGTCAACGACCGAATTCCTTCGAAAGAATACTGTACGTGGAGAGGCTGACAGCTGGGTCCACGACAGCCGCAAGGAAGTGCCTCCTTATTACGCGGAAAATAATTCCTCCACCTCACAGCAGGGACCCACCGGACGCCCACCAGTATACCGTGAAAAAAACGTTTGCCCCTGACTGCTGGGACCCACTCGACGGGCCACCGTATTTCGCGAAAAAAACGTTCCCCCTGCTGTCAGCTCGGAGTCACCGGAAGTGCCTCCTTGTTACGCACAAAAAAATGAATACCCTCCTGCTAGCTAGGACCCACCTTAGTGGCAGGCTGACTTGTGGGCCTACTAAGTTGATGGGGACGGAGGGCTTTGTCAACTTAGTCAATATGCACGATTCTAGCTCCAGTGACCATACGATGTCCATCCAATGGCCGTAGTGCTTCTTCAACCTCTGGTCTTCTTGCTCCAGCCGCCCAAACCAGCGCCGGTCGTGCCTCGTGCTCCTGCCTCCCGTGGCCGGCTGCGATGCGGCGGAGGCCTCACCGCCCCCTACTACTCCCACCGTTGGCCAGGCCATCCCTCTACTCACCCACACCCCCTGTTATTCTGCGGCGACGGCAGCCTCACACCGCAGCGAACCAGTGAACCCTCGTACTCCTCTACGCATGGGCATCCACTATCGCGTCTTCCCCGGCTCCGTGTCGTCCCCTTCCTAGGCCTCGCCGTCGTCCACCGCCCTGGTGCTCTTGGCGCGGCGTGGTCAACATGGTCAAGGAACGGCTTCCATCGGACGTGTACTGTACGTGGAGAGGCTGATAGTTGGGTCCACGTCCGCAACAAGGAAGTGCCTCCTTATTACGTGCAAAATAATTATTCCTCCACCTGACAGCGAGGACCCACCGGACGGGCCACCAGTATTTTGCGAAAAAATCTTTTCCCTTGACTGCTGGGACCCACCGGACGGGCCAACGTATTTCTCGAAAAAAACGTCCCCCCCCCCGCTGTCAGCTCGGACCCACCGAAAGTTCCTCCTTATTACGCATAAAAAAATGAATACTCCCCCGGCTAGCTGGGACCCACCTTGCTGGGAGGCTGACTTGTGGGCCTACTAAGTTGACAGGGACGAAGGGCTTTGTCAACTTAGTCAATATGGACGATTCTAGCTCCAGTGACCGTACGATGTCCATCCAACGGCCGTAGTGCTTCTTCAACCTCTAGTCTTCTTGCTCCAGCCGCCCAAAGCAGCGCCGGTCGTGCCGCATGCTCCTGCCTCGCGTGGCCGGCTGTGCTACCGCAGAGGCCTCACCGCCCCCTACTATTCCCACTGCTGGCCAGGCCCTGCGGCGACGGCAGCCTCACACCGTAGCCGAACCAGTGAACCCTCGTAGTCCTCTCCGCGCGGGCTTCCGCTGCCGCGTCGTCCCCTTCCTAGGCCTCGCCATCGTCCACCGCTGTGGTGCTCTCTGCACGGCGTGGTCAAGGAACGACTTCCATCGGAAGAGTACTATACGTGGAGAGGCTGACAGCTGGGTCCACGGCCATTGCCCAGTTTTTTTGTGATTTGCCAAGTAAGTCGCTTTGTCAGGCCTGTTGGACTGCAAATCTTTCAAGACGAGGAGAGCTTTCATTCGGCTGGCCGAGAAAATGGCCCATCAGTAATGAGAAATGGGTTGTACATTTTTAAAACACATCAAACCGGCAATTAGTTTCAAATATCTTTTTTTCATTTCAAGATTTTAAATTACATTAATTTTGATGTGTGCAGAATTTGTTGGATTTTATATTGATATACATTTATTTTTAATATCAGTTTGAATGTGATTCGAAATTTCGGGATTAAAAATAGTTCGGACCGCACCGAAATATGCAAAATTTTGTATAATTTTTTAACTGTTGCCAAAATATGGGCTGTAATGCTAACAAAAAGAATATGGGCTCCAAAAAACCTTAACAATTAGCAAATGGGCTGTAAATTATTAGAAATAATGGCAGATGGGTTGTATGCTGTTTTCCATAGATTTGAGGCTTTCCTAAAAAAAGGTTGACGCACAAGCACCGACTGTTGGATGTCCATCCAACGGCCGTCGTACTTCTTCAATCTCTGCTCTTTCTGCTCCAACCGCTCAAACAAGCGCCGGCGGGACTTCCTGCTTCCTCCTCCTCACGGCTGGCTGTGCTGCCGCGCAGGCCTCACCGCCCGACCATAATCCCATCGCTGGCCTAGCCATCCCTCTACTCACCCACACCTGCTGTTATTCTCCGGCGATGGCAGACGAACCAGTAAACCCTCGTACAGTCGTACTCCCCTCTGCGTGGGAAACAACTGCCGACTCTTCCCTGCCTCCGTGTCGTCCCCTTCCTAGGCCTCGCCGCCGTCCACCGCCTTGGTGCTCTCGGCGCGGCGTGGTCAACGTGGTCAAGGAACGACTTCCATCAGACTTGGACTGTACGTGGAGATGCTGATAGCTGGGTCCACGGCCGCAGCAAGGAAGTGCCTCCTTATTACGCGGAAAATAATAATTCCTCCACCTGACAGCTGGGACCCACCAGACGGGCCACTGTATTTCACGAAAAAAACGTTTCCCCCTGACTGCTGGGACCCACCAGCTACATCTTCGCACGCAAGGAAGTGCGTCGGGGCAAAAAAATGATTCGCCCCCTGACTGCTAGGACCCACCAGCTACATCTTCGCAGGCAAGGAAGTGCCTGACAGTCGGGACCCACCTGGTCGAAGCATACGTAGAGTTGTCATTCTAGTCGCGAACGTGTACGTACATACTGGTCGATGTAGAGGTGCGCACGTGTCGTAGTAGAGGCGCGCACGTAGCATGTACACGTACGTACAGCGGCCAGGGTGCAAGAAAGAAAATACGGCCATGTATGTGTACATACGAGCGGGGTCTCGAACACCTACTTGCGTATACGTACGGCGAGGGCTCGTGTACATGGCTGGGTCGGAACGGAGAAACAACGTCGTCGTCGTGTTCATGGGGAGGCAACGGAATGCGTCGTGTTCATGGGGAGGCAACGGAATGCGTCGTATTCATGGGGAGGCAACGAAATGCTCGTGTTCATCGGGAGGCAACGGAACACGTGGGAGCCAACCGGCTGGGTCGGAACGGAATGCGTGGTCGTGTTCATCGGGAGGGCTTGGACGGAATAGGCGATGGAAACGAGGTCTGGCGTACCGCACAACGGAGGAAACAGACCTCCATTCGGAACGGGGTCCTGTTGATCGGGAGGGGTCTGGCATACCGCAAAACGGAGGAAACGGACCTCCTACGGTCGAAACGGGGGTCCTGTTCATCGGGAGGGGTGTGGCGTACCGCAAAACGGAGGAAACGGACTTGTGTTGGAGCGCTATGGTCGAAATGGGGGTCCTGTTCATCGGGAGGGGTGTGGCGTACTGCAAAACGGGACTCCACGGGATACTGTTCATCTCCACCGTCGACCCCCTCCAGCCTCCACGAGCTACTATTCATCCACCATCGACCTCCTCCATCCTCCACCTGCGACTGTTCATCCACGGGCTCCTGTTCATCCAGCCTACACCGCGCGCTACTCCACCGGCTACTGTTCAACAAGCCCTCTCCACGGGTTCCTGTTCAACCACCCCTCCACGGGCTACTGTTCATCCTACCCTCCACCATCTACTGTTCATCCAGCCCTCCACGGGGTGGTCCTGTTCATCCAGCCCCAACCGGCTCGATCGATCGGGGTCCTGTTCATCCAGAGGCAACACCACGGGGTCCTGTTCATCCACCCCCACCGGGAACTGTTCATCCACCCCCCCACCCCCCTCCCCCACAACGCTCACTGTTCATCCAGAGGCAGCATTGATCGGCTTTAGTTAGCAACAGTAGCGAAGGAATCGCTCGATCGGGTTCAGTTAACAGCCATCGATCGATCGCTCCAGTTCAGTAACGCGTAACCTGCAGTGCAATCGCTCGGGTTCAGTTAGAGCCCAACGCCTCGCTCAGGTTCAGTTAGAGCCAATGCCTCGCACACACGCGCGTACGTGTACGAGAGAAACGTGCATCGCTCGGCCCCCGACCTCCCACCATAACCGGGAACTCCCCAAAATTTTCCTCCCCCTCGCTTCTACCACGGTTTTTTCCGTCATGGACAGCCCAAAGAATGTCATGCAGCTGCGTCTCTGGCCCGCCCAGGATGAAAAGCCCATTTTCTGTCATGATTTTTTGTCATAGAAGTAGGAGCCCACCACATCTATGATGATACCGGGTTTTGTCACAATTATCGTCATAGAAGTGTCATATGTATGACATAAAAAAATTTCGTTCAGCCCATAATGTCACGGATGTGTCTTTTTTGTAGTGTGACTTTCAGGGCGAAGCGTTGTCGCATCGAGGCGGAACTTGGGCAGGAGCACTTTTGCCCTCCGGCGGAGCGATTCCGCCGGGGGTACTTCCCTCCCGAAGGGGGAAATCATCATCATCATCATCATCACCAACAACTCTCCCATCTTGGGGAAGGAAATCTCCATCAACATCTTCAACAACACCATCTCCTCTCAAACCCTAGTTCATCTGTTGTGTTCAATCTTGTTACGGGAATTATAGATTGGTACTTGTGGGTGACTAGTAGTGTTGATTACATCTTGTAGTTGATTACTATATGGTTTATTTGGTGGAAGATTATATGTTCAGATCCATTATGCTATTTAATACTCCTCTGATCATGAACATGTTTATCATTTGTGAGTAATTACTTTTGTTCTTGAGGTCACAGGAGAAATCATGTGAGCTTGATATGTATTCGATATTTTGATGGTATGTATGTTGTTATTCCCATAGTGGTGTCATGTGAACGTTGACTACATGTCACTTCACCATATTTGGGTCTAAGGGAATGCATTGTGGAGTAGCAATTAGATGGTGGGTTGCAAGAGTGACAAAAGCTTAAACCCCAGTTTATGCGCTATTCCGTAAGGGACCAATTGGATCCGAAAGTTTAATGCTATGGTTAGAATTTATTCTTAATACTTTCTCGTAGTTGCGGATGCTTGCAGGAGGGTTAATCATAATTAGGAGGTTTGTTCAAGTAAGAACAACACCTAAGCACCGGTCCACCCACATATCAAATTATCAAAGTAGCGAATACAAATTAAACCAACATGGTGAAAGTGACTAGATGAAATTCCTGTGTACCCTCAAGAACGCTTTGCTTGTCATAAGATACCGTTTTGGCATGTCCTTTGCCTCAAAAGGATTGGGCTACCTTGCTGCACTTTTGTTACTATTATCGTTACTTGCTCATTACAAACTATCTTGCTATCAAACTACTCGCTACTTACAATTTCAGCACTTGTAGACAATACCTTACCGGAAACTACTTGTCATTTCCTTCTGCTCCTCGTTGGGTTCGACACTCTTTCTTATAGGAAAGAGCTAAAATTGATCCCCTATACTTGTGGGCCATTAGTTCCCAAAACCCAGCCCAAAATCGCTCGCTGGTCATATTCCCCTGTGCAATCCGTCGACAGTTCGACGCAATGTGCGTCCAAATAGGGAATTCATGTTTCTTATTTACTCTGCTACCTGCAGCGGCACAGCCATATCATGTTGATTGATGTGCAGGCCCTGGGCTCGCAGAGTTCCCATTGCCCCGTGCCCGTCCGTCCGTGCGTGCGATCGGCGGAGACCTGATCGATCGGCTGGCACCAACGCCGGGTGAAGGTGGGGAGGCTGAACCACCGCTCGGAGTAGCCCGGTCGCCAGGAAGGCGACCAACGATGAGCACGCGGCCAGCAGGTCCTTTCCTTCTCCCCTCTATGCAAGTGATGCGGTGGTGTCTGTGATTTGTAGTGTGGCTGTTCATTGGGCCGCTTAATGTGCTTGCTGATAATTGTGTTTTCTGTTGCATTCATTGATTCATCATAAGCATGTACTGTTGGCATCAACTCAGTGGTATGCATAACTGTAGTTAGTCTATTTGCATTTTTCTATTTCCTGTAATAATGTGTGTGCATGGGTGATGTGACCTGCACACGCACGTAGAAGGTGGAGTGCGGCACGTACGCCTACTCCCCCATTCTTTCCTATTTTCTTTCCTGGTGGACGTTGATGTTGTGGCTCGTGGTCGTGCGATGGCGCGGCCATCACGGATCATAGCATGTCCACAGGGAGTTCGTTAGCTCGATCCCTGGGTCATTGTATCCCGCATATAGGGAGGAAAGGAATAACAGAAAAAATGTGAAGTTTGAGCGGTAGAAAACCTCACTCTCTCTCCTGTTCATCTCGCTCGAGCCTTGCCTCTCTTCTTCATGTCCGATTGGAAATGACAATTGGTATCAGAGACTTGGTGTTTGATCCCTGGAAGCCGGTGGTGGGTGATCCATGGAGTCCATGTCGGACGACGAGTCGAAGAAGAACGACAGCGGGTCGAACTCGCCGCCGAAGATGCCACCGTCCACGATGCACGTGGCATGCCTGATGGACCGAGGGAGCGGCGAGATCCGCATTATCGAGCGGGTGGTGTGAGAGAGCGAAACCTCATCGTCAACAATGGTCCTGTCACTCGCACCAACTACATGGAGTGGGCACTGCTGATGCAGGTGAAGCTTCAAGTCGCCGGCGTCTGGTCCGTGGTGACTAATGGCGGCGGTGATGAACGCGACGATCGCTGCACATTGCAGATCATTCTCACGAGGGTGCCGCCGGAGATGCTCCGGGTACCGGTGGCCAAAGAATCCAGGCCGCCCGGCCCCCATTTATTCCTGTGGCCATTTACCTTCATCTCTCGCGTCACACGACACAATAAGCACACCCACGACGACACATACAAAGAGGACATCCAGCGGTTCCAATGGTGATCCCTGTGGCTCCAATGGTGCTCCCAGCAACGGCGGGCAATTCACCACGCATCACGTAGTGGACACCCACGTGAGGGGGAAGGCCCTTTCGGTGGTGTACACGAACGATCCGGTTTCGGTGGAGAGCTCCATTCAAACTATGGAGCAGTTCCTTGCCGAGGACAAGTACCAAGTGGTCGGCTTTGACCTCGAGTACACCATCGGTCGTGCCGGGCACGATCAGAAGGTTGTCGTCGCCCATTTGTGTGCGCGACATGACGTCCTCATCTACCACTACCAGCTGGCTGCAAGGCCTTGCGGGCGTTTTTTCAGCTTTATCAACAGCTCCGACTACGGTTTTGCTACGGTAGACACCACCAATGATCTAAAAGTGCTCAAGGTTTCAGGCTTGAAATGCTCGAATCTTGTCAACATCCAACACCACTACAAGGTCTAGGGCAGCGACAAAAACAAACTGAATTCCCTGGTTGACCTCGCCTCGGCCATCATCGACCCCTACCCACCAGGGCATGTCAGGGGGTGACTTGTGTTGGGGAATGCAGTATTTCAAAAAATTTACCTACGATCACGCAAGATCTATCTAGGAGATGCATAGAAATGAGAGGGGAGAGTATGTCTACATACCCTTGTAGACTGAAAGCGTAAGCGTTTAGTAACGCGGTTGATGTAGTCAAACGTCTTCGCGATCCAACCGATCCAAGCACCGAACGTACGGCACCTCCGCGTTCACCACACGTTCAGCTCGGTGACGTCCCTCGATCTCTTGATCCAATTGAGGACGAGGGAAAGTTCCGTTGGCACGACGGCATGGCGACGATGATGATGAAGTTACTGACGCGGGGCTTCGCCTAAGCACTACAATGATATGACCGAGGTGTGTAACTATGGAGGGGGGCAGCGCACACGGCTAAAAGAAGACTTGTGTGTCTTTGGGGTGCCCCCTCCCCATGTATATAAAGGGGGGAGGAGGAGGCCCACCAAGGTGTGGCACGCCAAGGGGGGAGTCCTACTTGGAATCCCGGTCCAAGTAGGATTCGCCTCCCCTTTCCTATTCCTACAAGGAGAAGGGGGAAAGAGGACAAGGAGAGAAGGAAAGCCCCCCCCCAAACCCTAACCCAATTCGGATTGGGCTTGGGGGGCGTGTGCCTCCACCTGGCCGCCGCCTCCTCTCTTCCAGTAGGGCCCATGAAGGCCCATTAACCCCCCGGGGGGTTCCGGTAACCCCCGGGGGGTCCGGTAACCCCCCGGTACTCCGGAAAATGCCCGAACCTATTCGAAACCATTTCGGTGTCCAAACGTAACCTTCCAATATATCAATCTTTATGTCTCGGCCATTTCGAGACTCCTCGTCATGTCCGTGATCTCATCAGGGACTCCGAACAAACTTCGGTTCATCAAAACACGAAACTAATAATACAAATTGTCATCGAACGTTAAGAGTGCGGACCCTACGGGTTAGAGAACTATGTAGACATAACCGAGACATATCTCCGATCAATAACCAATAGCGGAACCTGTATGCTCATATTGGCTCCTACGTACTCTACAAAGATCTTTATCGGTCAAACCGCATAACAACATATGTTGTTCCCTTTGTCATCGGTATGTTACTTGCCCGAGATTCGATCATCGGTATCATCATACCTAGTTTAATCTCATCACCGGCAAGTCTCTTTACTTGTTCCGTAATGCATCATCCCATAACTAACTCATTAGTCACATTGCTTGCAAGGCTCATAGTGATGTGCATTACCGAGAGGGCCCAGAGAAACCTCTCCGATACTCGGAGTGACAAATCCTAATCTCGATCTATGCCAACTCAACAAACACCATCAGAGACACATGTAGAGCATCTTTATAATCACCCAGTTATGTTGTGACGTTTGATAGCACACAAGGTGTTCCTTCGGTATTCGGGAGTTGCATAATCTCATAGTCAGTGGAACATGTATAAGTCATGAAGAAAGCAATAGCAATAAAACTAAACGATCATTATGCTAAGCTAACGGATGGGTCTTGTCCATCACATCATTCTATAATGATGTGATCCCTTTTATCAAATGACAACACATGTCTATGGTTAGGAAACTTAAACATCTTTGATTAGCGAGCTAGTCAAGTAGAGGTATACTAGGGACATTCTGTTTGTCCATGTATTCACACATGTACTAAGTTTCCGGTTAATACAATTCTAGCATGAATAATAAACATTTATCAGGATATTAGGAGATATAAATAACAACTTTATTATTGTCTCTAGGGCATATTTCCTTCAGTCTCCCACTTGCACTAGAGTCAATAATCTAGTTCACATCGTCATGTGATTTAACACCAATAGTTCACATCTTTATGTGACTAGTTCACATCTCCATGTGACTAATACCAAAAGGGTTTACTAGATTCAATAATCTAGTTCATATCGCTATGTGATTAACACCCAAAGAGTGACCATGTTTTGCTTGTGAGAGAAGTTTAGTCGACGGGTCTGCCACATTCAGAGCCGTATGTATTTTGCAAATTTCTATGTCTACAATGCTCTGTGCGGAGCTACTCTAGCTAATTGCTCCCACTTTCACTATGTATCCAGATTGTGACTTAGAGTCATCCGAATCAGTGGCAAAGCTTGCATCGACGTAACCCTTTACGACGAACTCTTTGTCACCTCCATAACCGAGAAACATATCCTTTATTCCACTAAGGATAATTTTGACCGTTGTCCAGTGATCCACTCCTGGATCACTATTTTACCCTCTTGCTGAACTCATGGTGAGGTACACAATAGGTCTGGTACACAGCATAGCATACTTTATAGAACCTATGATTGAGGCATAGGGAATGACTTTTCATTCACTTTCTATTTTCTACCGTGGTCGGGTTTTGAGTCTCTACTCAACTTCACACCTCACAACTCAGGCAAGAATTTCTTCTTTGACTGATCCATTTTGAACTCCTTCAAAATCTTATTAAGGTATGTACTCAATGAAAGTCTTATCAAGTGTCTTGATCTATCTTTATAGATCTTGATGCCCAATATGTAAGTAGCTTCACTGAGGTCTTTCGTTGAAAAACTCATTTCGAACACTCCTTTACGCTTTCCAGAAAATTCTACATCATTTCTGATCAACAATATGTCATTCATATATACTTATCAGAAAGGCTGTAGTGCTCCCACTCACTTTCTTGTAAATACAGGCTTCACCAAAAGTCTGTATAAAACCATATGCTTTGATCACTTTATCAAAGTGTATATTCCAACTCCGAGATGCTTGCACCAGTCCATAGATGGATCGCTGGAGCTTGCACACTTTGTTAGCACCTTTAGGATTGACAAAACCTTCTTGTTGCATCATATACAACTCTTCTTTAAGAAATCCATTAAGGAATGTAGTTTTGACATCCTTTTGCCAGATTTCATAAACTGTAGCAATTGCTAACATGATTCAGAGAGACTTAAGCATCGCTACGAGTGAGAAAATCTTATCATAGTCAACACCTTGAACTTGTCAAAAACCTTTTTGCGACAATTCGAGCTTTGTAGATAGTAACACTACTATCAGCGTCCGTCTTCCTCTTGAAAATCCATTTATTCTCAATGGCTCGCCGATCATTGGGCAAGTCAATCAAAGTCCATACTTTGTTCTCATACATGGATCCCATCTCAGATTTCATGGCCTCAAGCCATTTCACGGAATCTGGGCTCATTATCGCTTCCTCATAGTTCGTAGGTTCGTCATGGTATAGCAACACGACTTCTAAAACAGGATTACCGTACCACTCTGGTGCGGACCGTACTCTGGTTGACCTACGAGGTTCGGTAGTAAGTTGATCTGAAGTTCCATGATCATTATCATTCGCTTCCTCACAAATTGGTGTAGGAATCACTGGAACTGATTTCTGTGATCAACTACTTTCCAATTTGGGAGAAGGTACAATTACCTCATCAAGCTCTACTTTCCTCCCACTCACTTCTTTCGAGAGAAACTACTTCTCTAGAAAGCATTCATTCTTAGCAACAAATATCTTGCCTTCGGATCTGTGATAGAAGGTGTACCCAACAGTTTCTTTTGGGTATCCTATGAAGACACATTTCTCCGATTTGGGTTAGAGCTTATCAGGTTGAAGCTTTTTCACATAAGCATCGCAACCCCAAACTTTAAGAAACGATAGCTTTGGTTTCTTGCCAAACCATAGTTCATATGGTGTCATCTCAACAGATTTAGATGGTGCCCTATTTAACGTGAATGCAGTTGTCTCTAATGCATAACCCCCAAAACGATAGTGGTAAATCGGTAACAGACATCATAGATCGCACTATATCTAATAAAGTACAGTTACGACGTTCGGACACACCATTACGCTGTGGTGTTCCAGGTGGCGTGAGTTGCCAAAATATTCCACATTGTTTCAAATGAAGACCAAACTCGTAACTCAAATATTCG
Source organism: Triticum urartu (assembly GCF_003073215.2). NCBI lineage: Eukaryota > Viridiplantae > Streptophyta > Magnoliopsida > Poales > Poaceae > Triticum > Triticum urartu. The sequence continues at coordinate 220,840,585 of NC_053028.1, forward strand.
CCTCCACGATCAGATCGTAGAAACTTTATTTTCTTGTTACGATGATTTTCCACTTCGCTCTGAAATTCTTTGGACTTTTCAAATGTTTTAGACTTATGTTTCATTAAGTAGATATAACCATATCTGCCCAATTCATCTGTGAAGGTCAGAAAATAATGATACCCGCTGCGAGCCTCAACACTCATTGGACCGCATACATCAGTATGTATTATTTTCAACAAGTCAGTTGCTCGCTCCATTATTCCGGAGAATGGAGTCTTAGTCATCTTGCCCATGAGGCATGGTCTGCAAGCATCAAGTGATTCCAAAAGCCCATCATCATGGAGTTTATTCGTGTGCTTTACACCAATATGACCTAAACGACAGTGCCACAAATAAGTTGCACTATCATTATTAACTTTGCATCTTTTGGCTTCAACATTATGAATATGTGTATCACTACGATCGAGATTCAATAAACCGTTTATATTGGGTTTATGACCATAGAAGGTATTATTCATGTAAACAGAACAACTCTGACTTAAATGAATAACACCGTATTGCAATAAACATGATACAATCATATTCATGCTCAACGCAAACACCAAATAACATTTATTTAGGTCCAACACTAATCGCGAAGGTAGAGGGAGTATGCGATGGTGATCTTATCAACCTTGGAATATCTTCCAACACACATCGTCACTTTGCCCTCAACTAGTCTCTGTTCATTTTGTAACTCCTGTTTCGAGTTACTAATCATAGCAACTGAACCGGTATCAAATACCTAGGGGTTACTATGAACACTAGTAAAGTACACATCAATAATCTGTATATCAAATATACCTTTGTTCACTTTGCCATCCTTCTTAACCGCCAAATTTTGGGGCAGTTCCACTTCCAGTGACCATTTCCTTTGCAGTATAAACACTCAGTTTAAGGCTTGGGTCTAGCATTGGGCTTCTTCATGGGAGTGGCAAATTTCTTGCCATTCTTCTTGAAGTTCCCTTTTCTTTCCCTTGCCCTTTTACTTGAAACTAGTGGTCTTGTGAACCATCAACACTTGATGCTCTTTATTTATTTCTACCTTCGCCGATTTCAGCATCGCGAAGAGCTCGGGAATCTTTTTCGTCATCCCATTGCATATTATAGTTCATCATGAAGTTCTAGTAACTTGGTGATAGTGACTAGAGAACTCTGTCAATCACTATCTTATCTCGAAGATTAACTCTCGCTTGATTCAAGTGATTGTACTACCCAGACATTCTGAGTACATGCTCACTGGCTGAGCCATTCTCCTCCATCTTGTAGGCAAAGTACTTGTGAGAGGTCTCATACCTCTCAACTCGGGCATGAGTCTGAAATACCAATTTCATCTCTTGGAACATCTTATATGCTTCGTTGCGTTCAGAAATTTTTTGAAGTCCCGGTTCTAAGGCGTAAAGCATGGCGCACTAAACTATCAAGTAGTCATCATACCGAGTTTTCCAAACGTTCATAACGTCTGCATCTGCTCCTGCAATAGGTCCATCACCTAGCGGTGCATTAAGGACATAATTCTTCTGTGCAGCAATGAGGATAGTCCTTAGATCACGGACCCAGTCTGCATCATTGCTACTATCATCTTTCAACTTATTTTTTTCTAGGAACATATCAAAAAATAAATCGGGAGCTACACCGCATGCTATTGATCTACAACATAGATATGCAAATACTATTAGGACTAAGTTCATGATAAATCAAAGTTCAATTAATCATATTACTTAAGAACTCCCACTTAGATAGACATCCCTCGAGTCATCTAAATGATCATGTGATCCATATCAACTAAACCATGTTCGCTCATCACGTGAGATGGAGTAGTTTTCAATGGTGAACATCTCTATGTTGATCATATCTACTATATGATTCACGTTCGACCTTTCGGTCTCAGTGTTCCAAGGCCATATCTACATATGCTAGGCTCGTCAAGTTTAACCCGAGTATTTTGCGTGTGCAAAACTGGCTTGCACCCGTTGTATGTGAATGTAGAGCTTATCACACCCGATCATTACGTGGTGTCTCGGCATGACAACTGTAGCGACGGTGCATACTCAGGGAGAACACTTATACCTTGAAATTTAGTGAGAGATCATCTTATAATGCTACCGCCATACTAAGCAAAATAAGATGCATAAAAGATAAACATCACATGCAATCAAAATAAGTGATATGATATGGCCATCATCATCTTTTGCCTTTGATCTCCATCTCCAAAGCACCGTCATGATCACCATCGGCACTGGCTTGACACCTTGATCTCCATCGTAGCATCGTTGTCGTCTTGCCAACTATTGCTTTTACAACTATCGCTACCGCTTAGTGATAAAGTAAAGCAATTACACGGCGATTGCATTTCATACAATAAAGCGACAACCATATGGCTCCTGGAAGTTGCCGATAACTTCTACAAAACATGATCATCTCATACAACAATTTATATATCATCATGTCTTAACCATATCACATCACAACATGCCTTGCAAAAACAAGTTAGACGTCCTCTACTTTGTTGTTGCAAGTTTTACGTGGCTGCTACGGGCTTCTAGCAAGAACCGTTCTTACTTACACATCAAAACCACAATGATTTTTCGTCAAGTGTGTTGTTTTAAAAGGACCGGGCGTAGTCAAACCCGATTCAACTAAAGCTGGAGAAATAGACACCCACTAGCCACCTGTGTGCGAAGCACGTCGGTCGAACCAGTCTCATGAATGCGGTCATGTAATGTCGGTCTAGGACGCTTCATCCAACAATACCGCCGAATAAAAGTAAGACATTTCTGGTAAGCAGTATGACTATTATCGCCCACAACTCTTTGTGTTCTACTCGTGCATATAACATTTACGCATAGACCTAGCTCGGATGCCACTGTTGAGGAACACAATATTTCAAAAAAAAATTACCTATGATCACGCAAGATCTATCTAGGAGATGCATAGAAACAAGAGGGGAGAGTGTGTCTACATACCCTCATAGACCGAAAGTGGAAGCGTTTAGTAACGCGGTTGATGTAGTCGAACGTCTTCGTGATCCAACCGATCCAAGCACCGAATGAACGGCACATCCACGTTCAGTACACGTTCAGCTCGATGACATCCCTCGATCTCTTGATCCAGTCGAGGACGAGGGAGAGTTCCATTAGCACGATGGCATGGCGACAATGATGATAAAGTTACCGACGCAGGGCTTCGCCTAGGCACTACAACGATATGACCGAGGTGTGTAACTATGGAGGGGGCACCACACATGGCTAAAAGAAGACTTGTGTGTCTTTGGGTGCCCCCTCCCCACGTATATAAAGGGGGAGGAGGAGGAGGTTGATAACCCACAAGTATAGAGGATCGCAATAGTTTTCGAGGGTAAAGTATTCAACCCAAATTTATTGATTTGACAAAAGGGGAGCCAAAGAATACTCTCAAGTATTAGCAGCTGAGTTGTCAATTCAACCACACCTAGAAACTTAATATCTGCAGCAAAGTATTTAGTAGCAAAGTAATATGATAGTAGTGGTAACGGTAGCAAAAGGTAAAAGTAACAAAAGTAATGTTTTTGGTATTTTGTAGTGATGATAGCAATAGCAACGGAAAAGTAAATAAGCGAAGAACAATATATGGAAAGCTCATAGGCAATGGATCAGTGATGGAGAATTATGCTGGATGCGGTTCATCATGTAACAATCATAACCTAGAGTGACACAGAACTAGCTCCAGTTCATTGATATAATGTAGGCATGTATTCCGAATATAGTCATACGTGCTTATGGAAAAGAACTTGCATGACATCTTTTGTCCTACCCTCCCGTGGCAGTGGGGTCCTTACGGAAACTAAGGGATATTAAGGCCTCCTTTTAATAGAGTACCAGAACAAAGCATTAACACATAGTGAACACATGAACTCCTCAAACTACGGCCATCACCGGTAAGTATCCCGATTATTGTCACTTCGGGGTTAACGGATCATAACACATAATATGTGACTATAGACTTGCAAGATAGGATCAAGAACACTCATATATTGATGAAAACATAACAGGTTCAGATCTGAAATCATGGCACTCGGCCCCTAGTGACAAGCATTAAGCATAGCAAAGTCATAGCAACATCAATCTCAGAACATAGAGGACACTAGGGATCAAAACCTAACAAAACTAATTCGAGTACATGATAGATCCCATCCAACCCATTGTCGTCCAGCAAGCCTACGATGGAATTACTCACGCATGGCGGTGAGCATCATGAAATTGGTGATGGAGGATGCTTGATGATGACGATGGCGACGGATTCCCCTCTCCGGAGCCCCGAATGGACTCCAGATCAGCCCTCTCGAGAGGTGTTAGGGCTTGGCGGCGGCTCCGTATCGTAAAACGTGATGATTTCTTCTCTTTGATTTTTTTCTCCTCGAAACTCAATATATGGAGTTGGAGTCGGAGTCGGAGGCGCAACAGGGGGCCCACGAGGTAGGGGCGCGCCCTAGCAGGGCAGGCGCACCCCCACCCTCGTGGCAAGGTGGTGGGCCCCCTGGCCTTCATCTTTTGCAGGTATTTTTCTTATTTTCTGAAAAGTGGCTCCGTGAAGTTTCAGGTCATTCTGAGAACGTTTGCTCCTGCACATAAATAACACCATGGTAATTCTGCTGAAAACAGCGTCAGTCCGGGTTAGTTCCATTCAAATCATGCAAGTTAGAGTCCAAAACAAGGACAAAAGTGTTTGGAGAAGTAGATACGTTGGAGACGTATCAACTCGCCCAAGCTTAAACCTTTGCTTGTCCTCAAGCAATTCAGTTGACAAACTGAAAGTGATAAAGAAAAACTTTTACAAACTCTGTTTGCTCTTGTTGTTGTAAATATGTAAGCCAGCATTCAAGTTTTCAGCAAAGATTATAACTAACCACATTCACAATAACGCATAGGTCTCAAGTTTACCCATATCTATAGCATAATCAACTAGCGAGCCATAATAATAAACCTCGGATGACAACACTTTCTCAAAACAATCATAATATGATTAACAAGGTGGTATCTCGCTAGCCCTTTCTGAGAACGCAAAACATAAATGCAGAGCACCTTCAAAGACCAAGGACTGACTAGACATTGTAATTCATGGTAAAAGAGATCCAGTCAAGTCATACTCAATGTAAACTAACAGTAATGAATGCAAATGACGGCGGTGCTCTCCAACTGGTGCTTTTTAATAAGAGGATGATGACTCAGCATAAAAGTAAATAGATAGGCCCTTCACAGAGGGAAGCAGGCATTTGTAGAGGTGCCAGAGCTCGGTTTTGAAACAGAGGTGAATAATATTTTGAGCGGTATACTTTGATTGTCAACATAACAACCAAGAGATGGCGATATCTTCCATGCTACACACATTATAGGCGGTTCCCAAACAGAATGGTAAAGTTTATACTCCCCCTTCCACCAACAAGCATCAATCCATGGCTTACTCGAAACAACGAGTGCCTCCAACTAACAAGAGTCCCAGGGGGAGTTTTGTTTGCAATTATATTGATTTAGTTTGCATAAAGCATGGGACTGGGCATCCCGGTGACCAGCCATTTATCTCGTGAGTGAGGAGCGGAGTCCACTCCTCTTGAGAATAACCCGCCTAACATGGAAGATACAAACAGCCCTAGTTGATGCATGAGCTATTCGAGCATACAAAACAGGATATTTATTTAAAGGTTTAGAGTTTGGCACATACAAATTTACTTGGAACGGCAGGTAGATACCGTATGTAGGTAGGTATAGTGGAATCATGTGGAATAACTTTGGGGTTTAAGGAGTTGGATGCACAAGCAGTATTCCCGCTTAGTACAAGTGAAGGCTAGCAAAAGACTGGGAAGCAACCAGCTAGAGAGCGACAACAGTCATGAACATGCATTAAAATTAATCAACACCGAGTGCAAGAATGAGTAGGATATAATCCACCATGAACATAAATATCGTGAAGGCTATGTTGATTTTGTTTCAACTACATGCGTGAACATGCGCCAAGTCAAGTCACTTAAATCATTCAGAGGAGGATACCACCCTATCATACCACATCATAACTATCTCAATAGCATGTTGGCACGCAAGGTAAACCATTATAACTCATAGCTAATCAAGCATGGCACAAGAAACTATGATATCTAGTTGTCATTGCAAACATGTTTATTCATAATATGCTGAATCAGGAACGATGAACTAATCATATTTACAAAAACAAAAGAGGTCGAGTTCATACCAGCTTTCCTCATCTCAGTCAGTCCATCATATATCATCAGAATTGCCTTTCACTTGCACGACCGATTAGGGTGAATAATAATAACAGTGCACGTGCATTGGACTAAGCTCGAATCTGCAAGCATTCAATAAATAGGAGAAGACAAGGCAATATGGGCTCTTTTGTCAGATAAACAATAATGCATATAAGAGCCATTTCAACAATTTAATCATGGTCTCCTCCTATCGACCCCCAAAGAAAAGAAAAGAAATAAAACTATTTACACGGGAAAGCTCCCAACAAGCAAAAGAAGAACGGGGCATATTTTTGGGTTTTCTTTTTAATTACTACTACAAGCATGGAAATTAAACTGATTAAAAGCTACAACTATTTTTTTGGTCTTTCTTAAGGTTTACTAAACACATAAGAAGAAAGCATAAAAAGGAAATTAAACTAGCATGGATGATACAATGAAAAAGTATGAGCACCGACGTCTAGCAATGAGTGTGTGAACATAAATGTAATGTCGATGAGAAATACGTACTCCCCCAAGCTTAGGCTTTTGGCCTAAGTTGGTCTATGGCCACGGCTGGCCTGGCGGATATCCATAATAGTAGTTGGGGTCGTACTGCGATGAAGAAGAAGAAGGCTCTGATTGCCACTGGCTGACAATCATCTCCGGATCCCACTGGTAATTAGACTGTCATGAAGGATCAACTTGTGGTTCCGGCTCTGGCTCCTCAGCTGGTGCAGGGTTCTGGTAGGCTTGAATAGCCTTCAACGGAACAAGGTACATGCCTGTAGATAGATCAAACAAAGAAGGAGCAGGCAGGGTAATAGTCTCAGGATGATGTTTATTAAAGAACAATTGATATTTAAGCTCTCCTGCCCTATTCTTAACAATAAAATCATGTGCCACCATACTTTTATAATCTAGATAAACACGAGGCAACACCTTTTCTTCCTTCTCAAAATGCCTAATAGGTATGTTAAAATGTGCAACTAGGCGTGAAGCATAGATGCCTCCAAAGATAGGGCCTTTGGTACGGTTCAGACTTAACCATTTGGCAATAATACCACCCATACTAAAAGTGTTATTACTGTATAAACCGTGGAGAAGAATAATAATATCAGGGATACTAAGGTTTCCACAGTTTCCACGACCAATTAAGCAACGACTAGCAAATAATGCAAAGTAACGTAAAACAGCAAAATGTATGCTAGTGATTCGTGCATCGGAAACCTTCCTTGTTTCCCCTACACTGATAGTGTCAATAAACCCCTCCACATCATCGTGATGTGGTTCTTCTGTCTTGCCCTCAAAAGGGACTAAACAAATCCGACAGAAATCATAAAGTGACATCTCCTTATGCTCATCATATAAATGAAACTCCACCATAGGTGGCGAGTTCCTAGAATGGAAATGAAAGTTTTGCGCAAAGGTATTTGTGAGTAAGAGATACTGATCGCATTGGTCGTGCAGGAAAGTGGTGAGGCCTGCATTCCTAACCATTTCAAGAAAATCTTCATAAATACCGGCTGCTCTCAAGAAATCATCAGAAGGCCATTCACATGCCCGAATCTCCGCGGTGCGAGGCAGATTATACTTAGGCTTCGGTGCCTTTTCCTTCGAGCTTTGGCTCGATGAGCCCCTTAATAGTCTCCTCATCATTTTCTGAAAAAATCTGAAATTTTTAGTAACTTGAAAATAAAAGTAAACCAAACTCAATAATATTGATAGCAACTACTCCTACAAGTGCCTAGGGCCTATATCATGCATCAAAACTACTTTTGACCATATAAATTTGACATGCAAGCTCAAGAACAGGGTCACCTAAGTAGCAAAAAATTGCAATGAATAAAGCACTAGAACAAAAACTAATTGGACCAATGGAGGAGTCACATACCAAGGAACAATCTCCCCAAGCAGTTTTGTGAGAGGTGCTTTGAGCAAGGAGATCGAAAATGGCAACAAAGTGAGCTTAAACTCATGCTTGAGCTGGATATTCGTGTTTGGGGGAGGAAGAAGGAGTGTGTGGGTGAAATAATAAGTGGAGGAGGTCCACCGTGGGCCCATGAGGCAGGGGGGAGCGCCCACCTCGTGGGAAGGTGGTTGGCCCCCCCTGCTGTGTTCGCAGTGCCAAATATTCTACAAAAAATCATACTTAACTTTCAGAGCATTTGGAGAACTTTTATTTTCGAGGTATTTTTATATTGCACGGATAATCAGATAACAGACAAAAAAATATTTATTTTTATTTTATTTGATATAAATAACAGAAAGTAAAAGTGGAGTACAAAAGGTTGTGCCTTCTAGTTTCATCCATCTCATGATCATCAAAAGGAATCCACTAACAAGGTTGATCAAGTCTTGTTAACGAACTCATTCTGAATAACATGGAACTGGAGAAATTTCGAATAACACTATGTTACCTCAACGGGGATATGCACATCCCCAATAATAAGAATATCATATTTCTTCTTGACAGTAGGAAGAGGAAATTCAAAACCACCAAATATAATCGATGGAATTTTTTCAATAGAGTTGATACTATGAACTTGAGGTTGTTTCCTCGGAAAGTGTACCGTATGCTCATTACCATTAACATGAAAAGTGACATTGCCTTTAGTGCAATCAATAACAGCCCCTGCAGTATTCAAAAAGGGTCTTCCAAGAATAATAGACATACTATCGTCCTCGGGAATATCAAGAATAACAAAGTCCATTAAAATAGTAATGTTTGCAACTACAACAGGCACATCCTCACAAATACCGACAGGTATAGAAGTTAATTTATCAGCCATTTGCAAAGATATTTCAGTAGGTGTCAACTTATTCAAATCAAGTCTACGATATAAAGAGAGAGGCATAACACTAACACCGGCTCCAAGATCACATAAAGCAGTTTTAACATAGTTTCTTTTAATGGAGCATGGTATAGTGGGTACTCCTGGATCTCCAAGTTTCTTTGGTATTCCACCCTTAAAAGTATAATTAGCAAGCATGGTGGAAATTTCAGCTTCCGGTATCTTTCTTTTATTTGTAATAATATCTTTCATGTACTTAGCATAAGCATTCGTTTTGAGCATATCAGTTAATCGCATACGCGAAAAGATAGGTCTAATCATTTCAGCAAAGCGCTCAAAATCCTCATCATCCTTTTTCTTGGATGGTTTGGGAGGAAAAGGCATGGGTTTCTGAACCCAAGGCTCTCTTTCTTTACCATGTTTCCTAGCAACAAAGTCTTTCTTATCATAACGTTGATTCTTTGATTGTGGGTTATCAAGATCAACAGCAGGTTCAATTTCTACATCATTATCATTACTAGGTTGAGCATCATCTTGAACATTATCATTAACATTACCACTAGTTTCAGGTTCATTACCAGATTGTATTTCAGCATCAGAAATAGAAATATCATTTGGATTCTCGGGTGTTTCAATAATAGGATCACTAGAAGCATGCAAAGTCCTATCATTTTTCTTTTTCTTCTTTTTAGAAGAACTAGGTGCATCTATATTATTTCTCTGAGAATCTTGCTCAATTCTCTTAGGGTGGCCTTCAGGATAGAAAGGTTCCTCAGTCATTCTACCAGTTCTAGTAGCCACTCTAACAGCATAATCGTTATTCTTACTATTCAATTCATTGAGCAAATCATTTTGAGATTTAAGTACTTGTTCTACTTGAGTGGTAACCATAGAAGCATGTTTACTAATAAGTTTAAGTTCACCTTTAACATTAGCCATATAATCACCCAAGTGTTCAAGCATATTTGAATTGTATTTCAATTGTCTACCAAAATAAGCATTAAAGTCTTCTTGCTTAGCCATAAATTTATCAAACTCATCTAGGCATGGGCTAGCAAATTTAGTAAATGGGATTTCAGCTTTATCATATCTATAGAGAGAATTTGCCTATACTACCTGTGTCGGGTTATCAAGACCATGAGTTTCTTCAATGGGTAATGGATTAAGATCATATGTTTCTTCAACAGGCGGTAAATTAAGGCCATGTATTTCTTCAATAGGAGGCAAATTCTTAACATCTTCAGCTTCAATACCTTTTTCTTTCATAGATTTCTTTGCCTCTTGCATATCTTCGGGACTAAGAAATAGAATACCCCTCTTCTTCGGAGTTGGTTTAGGAATAGGCTCAGGAATTGGCTCAGGAGGTGTCCAATTATTTTCATTTGTCAACATATTATTCAATAAAATTTCAGCTTCATCCTGTGTTCTTTCCCTGAAAACAGAACCAGAGCAACTATCCAGGTAATCTCTGGAAGCATCGGCTAGTCCATTATAAAAGATATCAAGTATTTCATTTTTCTTAAGAGGATGATCAAGCAAAGCATTAAGTAATTGGAGAAGCCTCCCCCAAGCTTGTGGGAGACTCTCTTATTCAATTTGCACAAAATTATATGTATCACTTAAAGCAGCTTGTTTCTTATGAGCAGGGAAATATTTAGCAGAGAAGTAATAAATCATATCCTGGGGACTGCGCACACAACCATGATCAAGAGAATTAAACTATATCTTAGCATCACCCTTTAATGAGAACGGAAATATTTTAAGGATGTAAAAGTATCGAGTTCTCTCATCGTTAGTGAACAGGGTGGCTATATCATTCAACTTAGTAAGATGTGCCACATCAGTTTCAGATTCATAACCATGAAAAGGATCAGATTCAACCAAAGTAATTATATCAGGATCAACAGAGAATTCATAATCCTTATCAGTAACAAAGATAGGTGAAGTAGCAAAAGTAGGGTCAGGTTTCATTCTAGCACTTAGAGATTGCTTACTCCATTTAGCTAATAACCTTTTTAGTTCATTTCTATTTTTGCAAGCTAAATAGTGAAAGAGGCTTCTTGATCAAAAACATAACCCTTAGGAATAACAAATGATTCTTCATCATCACTTTCATCAGTATCATCAGATTCAATATTTTCAATTTCTCTAGCCCTAGCAATTTGTTCATCAAGAAAATCACCAAGTGGCACAGTAGTATCAGGCATAGAGGTAGTTTCATCATAAGTATCATGCATAGCAGAAGTGGTATCATCGATAACATGCGACATATCAGAACGAATAGCAGAAGCAGGTGCAGGTGTCGCAAACTTACTCATAACAGAAAGTGAATCAAGTGCAGAGCTAGATGGTAGTTCCTTACCTCCCCTCGTCATTGAGGGATAGATCTTGGTTTTTGGATCTCTCAAGTTCTTCATAATGATAAGCAGATATATATCCCAAGTGACTCAAAGAATAGAGCTATGCTCCCCGGCAACGGCGCCAGAAAATAGTCTTGATAACCCACAAGTATAGGGGATCGCAACAGTTTTCGAGGGTAAAGTATTCAACCCAAATTTATTGATTCGACACAAGGGGAGCCAAAGAATACTCTCAAGTATTAGCAGCTGAGTTGTCAATTCAACCACACCTGGAAACTTAATATCTGCAGCAAAGTATTTAGTAGCATAGTAATATGATAGTATTGGGAACGGTAGAAAAAGGTAACAGTAACAAAAGTAATGTTTTTGGTATTTTGTAGTGATGATAGCAATAGCAACGGAAAAGTAAATAAGCGAAGAACAATATATGGAAAGCTCGTAGGCAATGGATCAGTGATGGAGAATTATGCCGGATGCAGTTCATCCTGTAACAGTCATAACCTAGGGTGACACAGAACTAGCTCCAGTTCATTGATATAATGTAGGCATGTATTCTGAATATAGTCATACGTGCTTATGGAAAAGAACTTGCATGACATCTTTTGCCCTACCCTCCTGTGGCAGCAGGGTCCTTACGGAAACTAAGGGATATTAAGGCCTCCTTTTAATAGAGAACCGGAACAAAGCATTAACACATAGTGAATACATGAACTCCTCAAACTACGGTCATCACCGGTAAGTATCCCGATTATTGTCACTTCAGGGTTAACGAATCATAACACATATAGGTGACTATAGACTTGCAAGATAGGATCAAGAACACTCATATATTGATGAAAACATAATAGGTTCAGATCTGAAATCATGGCACTCGGCCCCTAGTGACAAGCATTAAGCATAGCAAACTCATAGCAACATCAATCTCAGAACATAGTGGACACTAGGGATCAAAACCTAACAAAAATAACTCGAGTACATGATCCCATCCAACCCATTGTCGTCCAGCAAGCCTACGATGGAATTACTCACGCACGGCGGTGAGCATCATAAAATTGGTGATGGAGGATGGTTGATGATGACGATGGCGACGGATTCCCCTCTCCGGAGCCCCGAACGGACTCCAGATCAGCCCTCTCGAGAGGTTTTAGGGCTTGGCGGTGGCTCCGTATCGTAAAACGCGATGATTTCTTCTTTTTGATTTTTTTCTCCCCGAAACTCAATATATGGAGTTGGAGTCGGAGACGCAACAGGGGGCCCACGAGGTAGGGGGCGCGCCCTAGGGGTGCAGGTGCGCCCCCCACCCTCGTGGCAAGGTGGTGGGCCCCCTGGCCTTCATCTTTTGCAGGTATTTTTCTTATTTTCTGAAAAGTGGCTCCGTGAAGTTTCAGGTCATTCCAAGAACGTTTGCTCCTGCACATAAATAACACCATGGTAATTCTGCTGAAAACAGCGTCAGTCCGGGTTAGTTCCATTCAAATCATGCAAGTTAGAGTCCAAAACAAGGGCAAAAGTGTTTGGAAAAGTAGATAGTTGGAGACGTATCAGAGGTCGGCCAAGGTGTGGCGCGCCAAGGGGGGAGTCCTACTTGGACTCCCGGTCCAAGTAGGATTCGACCCCCTTTCCTATTCGTACAAGGAGAAGGGGAGAAAGAGGAGAAGGAGAGAAGGAAAGGGGGCCGCCCCCAAACCCTAACCCAATTTGGATTGGGCTTGGGGGGCTCGTGCCTCCACCTGGACGCTACCTCCTCTCTTCCACTAGGGCCCGTGAAGGCCCATTAACCCCCCCCCCCCCGGGGGGGTTCTGGTAACCCCCCGGTACTCCAAAAAATGCCCGAACCTATCTGAAACCATTCCGGTGTCCAAACATAACCTTCCAATATATCAATCTTTATGTCTCGACCATTTCAAGACTCCTCATCATGTCCCTGATCTCATTAGGGACTCCGAACAAACTTCGGTTCATCAAAACACGAAACTCATAATATAAATCGTCATCGAACGTTAAGCAGGCGGACCCTACGGGTTCGAGAACTATGTAGACATGACCGAGACATATCTCCGATCAATAACCAATAGCGGAACCTGGATGCTCATATTGGCTCCTACATATTCTACGAAGATCTTTATCGGTCAAACCGCATAACAACATACGTTGTTCCTTTTGTCATCAGTATGTTACTTGCCCGAGATTCAATCGTCGGTATCATCAGACCTAGTTCAATCTCGTCACCGGCAAGTCTCTTTACTCGTTCTGTAATGGATCATCCCGTAACTAAATCATTAGTCACATTGCTTGCAAGGCTCATAGTGATGTGCATTACCGAGAGGGCCCAGAGATACCTCTCCGATACTCGAAGTGACAAATCATAATCTCGATCTATGCCAACTCAACAAACACCATCGGAGAAACCTGTAAAGCATCTTTATAATCACCCAGTTTCGCTATGACGTTTGATAGCACACAAGGTGTTCCTCCGGTATACGGGAGTTGCATAATCTCATAGTCAGAGGAACATGTATAAGTCATGAAGAAAGTAATAGCAATAAAACTAAACGATCATTATGCTAAGCTAACGAATGGGTCTTGTCCATCACATCATTCTCTAATGATGTGATCCCCTTTATCAAATGACAGCACATGTCTATGGTTACAAAACTTAACCATCTTTGATTAACGAGCTAGTCAAGTAGAGGCATACTAGGGACATTCTGTTTGTCTATGTATTCACACATGTACTAAGTTTCCGGTTAATACAATTCTAGCATGAATAATAAACATTTACCATGATATAAGGAAATATAAATAACAACTTTATTATTGCCTCTAAGGTATATTTCCTTCACCTTGTGGGCAGCAGGGGCCCCCATCCGGTAGTTCTTTGCTCTAGTATTTTTCTTTTCTTCCAAAAAAATCGTCAAAAAGTTTCGTCCAATTCTGAGAACTTTTATTTCTGCACAAAAAACAACACCATGGTAGTTCTACTGAAAACAATGTCAATCCGGGTTAGTTCCATTCAAATCATACCAAATCCATATAAAATTGTCGTAAATATGGCATAAATATTTCATAAATTATAGATATGTTGGAGACGTATCGATTCCATCTGGGGAATCCCCAAGATTAGATGCTTGAGTATTCCTTAGATATTGACTTGGGGTGCCTTGGGCATCCCCAAGCTTAGGGCATTGTATCTCCTTATTATCCTTCCATCATCATCTCACCCAAAACTTGAAAACTTCATTCACATAAAACTTAATGGAACTCGTGAGATGGGTTAGTATAATAAAAATAAATCACTCACTTAGGTTCTATCAAGAAAAGATTCATAATCATTATCAAATAATGTCTACTGTATTCTATCATTTCCATTATTTATATCACCAAATATATGCCACATAAACTTTAAAACAAGAAAACAAAGAAAACAAATAGAATCTGTCAAAAACAGAATAATATGTAAAGATCTAATTAATTATCATTCTTATGTAACTTACAAAATTTTGAAAATTGAGGATAGCGAAGAAAATTTGTAATTCAATACTATGTAACAATTTCAAAAATTGATCATGTTTCAGTACAGAATGAAAATTCAAACACTGGGTGCAAAAGTTTCTATTTCCGCACAGAACCTAATAGACAGACAACTGCAACATCCCAAAGGCTAAACTTGGCACTTTATATTGAAAGAAATGATACATAGCATGATTACTGTAGTAGCATTAATCAAGTAGACATACAAAAATAGAAAAAATAAATATTGGGTTGCCTTCCAACAGATGCTTTTCTTTAACTCCTTTTAACTAGGCATGATGATTTTAATGATGCTCACACAAAAGTAAAGAACTGAAACATAAAGAGAGCATCATGAATCATATATCAAACAAAGCCTAACTCACTTCCTATGAATAGGGATTTTTTAATCAAAAAATGTATTGAGACACGAATCAACTAGCATAGGAAGTCAAAACAAGTGTAACTTCAAAACTTTCAATACATGGAGAGGAAACTTGATATTATTAAGATATCTATAGGCATATCTTCCTCTCTCATAATAATTTTCAGTGGCATCATGAACAAATTCAACAATATAGCTATCACATAAATCATTCTTTTCATGATCCACATACATACAAAAGTGATTACTCTACACATAAGCAAATTTCTTCTCATTCATAATAGTGGGAGTATCATATAAAACTTGAGCACCTATAAATTAATTCCACATTATAAGTGTAATGTTCAGTAGAAGAATTATGAAAAGCTTCATAAGAATAATTATCACTACTATTTATAGCATAAGTATCATCACAATAATCATCATAAGTAGCAACTTTGTTCTCATCATAATCAATTGAAAGCTCTTCCAAAATAGTGGAATCGTCACTAAATAAAGTCATGATCTCTCCAAATTCATTTTTATCTTTATTTCAATAAGATTCATGTAGCGACCCGACCTCAGACGGTCAAGTTTCTGTGCTTAAGTGTCATCCCTGGATCGGTATGCTGACACACACACAGTGCTCGAGGATTTATAACAGAGGTAAATCACATGTATAAAGTAACGTAAATACTATTACCTCAATCCATAATAGCGGAAGTAACAACAAGGTTGTGGATTCCCATCAACACCAACGGCAAAGTTGAGTGTAGAAGTCGTAACCCTAACGTATCACTTACTCGTCGTAAGATAATCCTGCAACATGAGACGTTGCAGCCACAAAGGGTCAGTACATTGAATGTACTGGCAAATTCACACTGTAGAGCAATGCTGAAAAATGGCTACTACTACATGCATATTTGGCTGGTGGCGGCTCTATGGTTATAATGTTTTGCGAAAAGCCAATTTTTCCCTACAACAAAGGAATATATTTTATTTAACTACAAAGTTGGTTGATAAATATTGAGAAGGTTCCTCCAACTCAATCCCAAAATAATAATCATTAATCCCATCAAATTAATTAAATAAAGTGTTGAGATCAACATGATAATTCAAGAACCAGAGACTCAAGACATCCATAACCAGGGACACGGCTAGCTATGATTAGTTTGTACACTCTGCAGAGGTTTGCGCACTTTTCCCCACAAGACTCGATCTCCTTCGTTGGATGTCTCGCACTACATGGTGTTTGAGAAATGGATGATCGAGACACAATCTTTCAGAAGCATTTACTCTCTACTCCGGGCAGACCGGACATCTACCATCCCCCTACATCTGCTAGTCCACCTCTTCGAGAGCTCACGCAACTTACTCAACTATGCCAAAGCCCATGATGGCTTGTGGCTGCACAGGGAAGTTTCTAGCATGAATAATCTTATGATCCCTTTGAGCCTGGGTGGCATTCCATAGGGTGATCACACGGGTCCTCTGGGATCCCCTTGGGCAAGCACCGGGTTCTCCAGGTGCCCAGGCAAACCACTGGGTGCTCCAGGGTGCCCCTACCAATCCACCCAGATGTGTATTAAAGTAGCCACCTTAAGTTAACCTTTGATGATAACTCTCACATCTGCCATGAATACACTCAACCAATCCACGTCTATGAGCATAGCATAGCAGTATCAGCATAATGTAGAAGTAACTCCCAAGGTTTGAATGCAGGTCAATAGGTTCCTACCTCGTCAACTACTTCCCAAACCCACATGTTATCAACCTAACCATGCAATGTTTGAGGGTGAAACTAATGCATAGAAACTGGGTATGAAAGGGATATGATCAAAGTGTGAACTTGCCTTGTACAGTTGACGAAGATGATTCACACTCATAACTCCTGATAGTTCTACTCGTCACACTCCGTTCAATCTATCGTGAGCAAGCAATAGTAACCACACATAAGCAATCACTCCAAGGATCGGAAAGAACGAAGAAGACAGTTCGGAAAATATCAAAACCAAGCAAATAACTCTTGCAACAATTTCTAACAGTACCAAAATTATGTGAATTTGGCCTTATCAGAAAGTTTAGGTCAAGAGCTTCGATTTGCAAAAAGAATTAATTAAATCGGAGTTATAAAACTCAAGTTATGATCAAAAGAAGTTTGAATATGAATCTGAACAATTTTCGAAATTTGAAAATTTCAAAAAGTTGGCATGACAGGTTCCCTGGATAAGTGAAAACAAGACAAAACTATAGGCGCTAGATTCATCTAATTTGGATGAACGAGTAAAAAGCTATGGCTATTTGAAAAATCAAGGCCAAACTGTTTTACGGAAGAAAAATAGCTACGGCTAAAAAAAATCTAGGTCTAATGTATAAATACATAGACTAATTGATAATCTATTTATTCTATCATATTAATCTAAAAATAATAAACTACGTAAGTATAAAAAAGAAAAAAATGAAGAAAGATACCTTTATATGGTAGAGAAAAGACGACTTCAGAGAGGAGACAATTTCCAGAAGTCCCGCCGAAGAGGAGAAAATATTTTTCTTTAATGAATCTAATCAAACCAAAATATTAATTTAACCCGAATTGGATGATTTTTGGAGGCTCCATGGGTCTATATAGGTTTAGGGGTCAAAGGCTAGGCAACGTGGGACTAAATATACGTACGTAGATGAAATTTGAAAAAATCATGGGCTAAAAGTTAGGCCCGGCTGCGCGCTGTAGTTTAAAAAAACAAAATTCAGTCAAATAATAAAAAAAAGGCTGGCTGGGCCTGGCCCATGTAGGAGGGAAGAGAAAAAATAAAATGATGGGGCGCCTGATGCCACTATGCTGCGCACGTAGGTGACAGTTTGTTCCAAGCGCACGCGCAGTTTTTTTAGAAGCAGAAAAGGAAAACAAAGGAATTACGAAAATAAAAGTAAAATTATGTATAGGCATATTGTATATCGAAATTCTCAGAAAAATATTTTCTATAACTTGAACATTTTCCTAGTGTCAACTAAAATCCACAAAAATTCAAATAATTCAAATAGTGCTACTTCTACAATAAAACCCAATTTAAATCATTTTAGAAATACCAAAATGATTTCAAAATTATTTCTCTCCAATTTTCTGCTGTAGGGAATCATTTTACCCTATTTTCCATTTATTTTATTTTTGGAGAAAAATAATTTGAATAAAACCCAAATAACTCCAAATTGAAGATAATTTCAAAAGGACTTCAAATTTGATCCTTTTAAACTTCCAACTCATATTTCATATGTTTTGAAGAAGTCATTTTTATCTTCTCTCATGAAAATCATTGAGCTGCTTAAAGTTTCTAAATTTAAAATATTTTCAAATGAACTTCAAATCTTTTCAAAACCCTTTATCATTTATTTAAATGGAAGAAGTCATATTATCTTCACTCCGGGGCGTTGTGATGAAAATAATTTGAATTCATGGATATCAAAATGCAAAAATGAAAGTTTAGGAAAGTTCTTTTATTCCCTCTCATTTATCTTTCAAAAGTTTCAAATTGCACTCACTTTCAGTCAATCAATCACACAACAATCAAACAAACAAGCAAATATATCTATTTATTATAACATTCCAAAATTTAGAATTTTGGGATGTTACAAACCTACCACCCTTAAAATGAATCTTGTCCTCGAGATTTGGAGAGGCTAGAAAGAAATAGGTTAGGTTTGCGGGTCTTCTCAAAATCCATCGTTCGTCACAGGGGGTCTAGGGTGCTACCACCCTTAGAAGCATGGTTACGGTTCCATCAATACTCATATACTCCATCCTTATTCTTGACAGGGTCAGTCTTCCCAGATCTTCAGTATAATTCCTTCTCTGGCTCTTCCGGTAGTGGCATAACCTTTACCGCAATTCTTCTGTCCTTTCATCTTGATAAGGTCTTCTTGTGACTGGATCTTCTTAGCTGACGGGTCTGGCGCCAATCCTAAACAACTATCGATATCTCATGGTGGTCATCAAACAATTTGGCTGGGTCCCTGCAGAGAACGGGTCTGGGCTTGAACCTCACCGTATGACCTACGGTTGGCAACAGTTGCCTTGTACAAGGGAAAAAATTGTCATACCATTCTAAGGTTCAAACTAGATTTTGATCGTCGTCTCTCTACTATAGGTAAGTCACTCAGATTTACCATCCCATATAGCAAAGCGAATAATAAGAGTAAGTCGGTATGGTGATCAATCCATCCCACACCCAAATCATTACCTTGTATATGGTTTAGCGAATCTCGCATTCTAACACTCGGTCATCCTCACAAGCATTGCAGAATTTCTCTTGTCCATGAACTGCGTTCAGAATAATCCATTGATTCTGCAAGCCAAACAGACATCTATCAGTCCTTCACAACTCTCAGGTTTTGCGTTACTCCTATAAAATCGTCTGTTGATAAAATCGTAAGTTCTTCCAGGGTTTTTCCTTCAGGAAGAGTGTGGTTGCTTCTTGGCAGGTCCTGGGGCCTGTGGGTTACGTCCCATCTCATCACTTGTAAACCTTGAACTCATCATCAGGGCAACTGATCATTATTCCAACATCCAACTTCCTAGCATTCTTAAATCCATCCAATTGTAATGTCTCCCTTCCTTCTATTTGTACCAAACTGAGACGTGATTACTCAGACTCATCATGGAGTTACAATTGCTCCATATTACCAACATTATACCTCCTTTATATCCAATAGTACTTCATCCCTCCATATTCTTGGGGTATACCACATATCGAGATAAAACTCGTACTTATTTTGTCCGTAGTCCACTCCATGGAATATCATTATCCTTTCCAGAGGTCAAGTGTCCTCCCAGGGTACTACCACCCTTGAAATGCACAAATTCATCCATAGACCATATTTCTCATATCCTCAAAAATGGTCGAAATCTTTCTTCATAGAGTAACAACTCATAAAATCCAAATAGTACCCACGATACTAAATTTATTGATTCTCAAAGTATTACAATCTCCTGCACTTCCATTACATGCCTCAACTCGACACCTCAATATAAAGGACAATGTTCTCACTACTAATACTATACTTCTCACAAACACAACTAATTATCACAAGTCTCCTTCTCATTGGGACAATCTCTGTCGAAGTGCCCTGCTTCATTACAACGAAAACATATTACTTCTGACAAGTCTTGAGGTTTCATCATGATTACATAGCCTCCTTGGGTCCTCGGCTTCCTTTTTGGGCTACTGCTGAAGTAGTGCCCTGACTCCTTGCACCTGAAACAGGTGATATGACTCAGGTCCTTCCTGGTATCCAATCTGCTTCTCTTCCTGGACTTTTCCGTTCCAATCAAGGCTTCTATTTCCTGTGGGTCGTACTCTACTTCCTCTGTCGGGAATTCTACTAGATCCCCATTCATACAACTCTAGGAAATGTGTCCTTCTTCTCCACATGAATAGCATGACTTGGTGCAAGGTTGAATTTGATCTTCTTTGGGTGTGTCCTCCACCTCTTCCTTCACCATAGGTTCTTCTAAAATTTCCATGAGGGCTCCTTTCATTGCTTCTTTCTTCTGTTGGATGGTCCTTTGAACCACGAGGTAAATGTGACACTGAGTAGGGTAGTGGGTAGTCCCTTCACACAAGAAACAAGTATTCTGCCTAGTTGGGCATTCTTCAGTTAGGTGACTTCCTTCACAATTAGGGCACTCATCCCTTGTGTTCTCTATGGTGGTGTCCTTTTTCTCCACAGAGCTTGCATGCACAAGGTTTTTTCATATCACTTACATCAGGCTTCAATTTCTAGGACACAAACCGAGACTTTGGCAAAGTCAACTTAAATTCTTTCCAAGTGGTTACTCATTGCCATCCATTGATGGTTTGGTACATTTTCCACCAGGTAGCAGCACCTCTTTATAAGAAACTTTCTCTTCAGAAATTTTATCATGCCTACAGTACTCATCATTAGTTTCATGGATATTCATAGAAATCATACTAACAACAATGCAATCATTCTTATCATTTAAGTAACTCACACCAAATATTGTGTTAAATTCTTCTTTTAACACTTCATAGAAATTATTGGACTCGATGTTTTTAAGAAAAGACTTTATAAAGATAAAGAATTTGACACAACTTCACTTCCATTTTTTTGTAGTTTTCTTTTATAAACCAAACTAGTGAATAAACAAGAAATTACAAGATTAAATTGCAAGATATAAAGAATATACCTTCAAGCCCTCACTTCCCAGGCAACGGCGCCAGAAATAGCTTGATGTCTACTACTCAACTTTATTCTTGTAGACTTTGTTGGGCCTCCAAGCACAAAGTTTTGTAGGGAAACAACAAATTTCCCTCAAGTGGATGACCTAAGGTTTATCAATCCGCGAGAGGTGTAGGATGAAGGTGAATCTCTCTCATGCAACCCTACAATTAAATATAAGTAATCTCTTATGTCCCCAACACACCCGATACAATTGTTAGTTGTATAGGTGCATTAGTTTGGCGAAGAGGTGATGATGGATGTGTAATATGGATGGTAGAAATAGGTTTTTGTAATCTGAACAAATAAGAACAGCAAGGTAGCAAGTAACATAAGTGTGTGAAAATGGTGTCTCAATGCTTAGGGACAAGGCCTAGGGTTCATACTTTCAGTAGTGCAATATCTAAACATCATTAAGATAAATGAACCACATGATAACCTCTCAAAGTGCAGCAAAGAATCACTCCAAAGTTTCTATTTCTATCAGAGAAAGTAGGATGAAATCGTGTACCGACTATCCAATCAACCTTACGAACCACCCCCAAAATGTCACGAATAGTCTTAGAGATTGTACTATGACAACATCATATGATACATATCGTTTAACCTTTATGTCACCTAGAGTACCCCAATATCACTATGGGTACCCGCAAGTTAATACTAGACATGCATCAAGTAATCTCAAATCCAAAGTATTAAATCGAACACAAAGAGTCTTCAAAGAGCAAGACTTAATTCACCACAAAAATAAGAGAGGGAGGTGAACATCATAAGATCCGGCTTTATTAATCATGCTCATGATACATCAAGATCAGAATCCATCAAGAACATGAGAGAGAGAAAGGGAGAGAGAGCAAACACATAGCTACTAGTACATACCCTTAGCTCCGAGGATGAACTACTCATGCATCACCATGGAGGTAGCAAGGTTGATGAAGAGGCCTCCCGTGGTGGCTTCCCCCTCTAGCAGGGCGCCAAAAAGGGCTCCAGATGAGATCGCTTCGGAATAGAGGCTTGCGGCGATGAAAAAATTATTTCGCATATCGCTCCAAGGGTTTTGGAATATATGTGAATTTATAGGCCAAATATTAGGGTTGACAGAGCCAGGAGCCAGGGTGGCGCACCCTGCCCCCTAGGGCGCCCCTGCCTTGTGGGGCCCTCGTGGGTCTTCTGGTCCTCCCCCGAAGCTTCTAGGCTCCCCTATTTCCCATAGAAAATCATTGTAAATTTTCATCATGTTTGGACCTTCATAAGTATGGATTTTCTGTGAAACAAAAAACATGCAAAAGCCAGGAACTAACATTGGGCACTGGATCAATATGGTAGTCAATAAAAGTAATATAAAAGTGCACCAAAACCATATATAATGATGTAAATATAGCATGAATACTTCATAAATTATAAATACATTGGAGACATACTAGACACATAGAGGAGGGGGGTTGGGTGGATCTGGGCCCTCGAGGGCTGGTGTTCCGAGCGTAACAGTGGTGGAAGAGTGCTTTCCTATCCTGCGGGTGTGCGGTTAGGGTTGGCCATGCTCTAGTGGTACCGTCCAGGGTGTGTTTTGGAAGCGCCATGCTTGTGGGTTGGCGCAAGCCGGATTTGGCATGTCATTGCAGGTTGGGAGACTACAGATAGGCTAGATCTCTGCTGCCATTGGGCCTGGTGCTCATGGTGAGGGGCAATAGCAACAGTGATGTCCCTTGCTGGCTCCCATGAGGAAACTCAACACGGAACTGAAGGAGGGTGTTGAGGTCTCATGCTCACACGGTTTGCATGACTCTGCATCAGGCATGGTGGGAGAGGTCCAAGGTGTAATGTTTCAGGTCAAAGTCTTGTGTTGGCCTTCTCAGCAACGATGATGGCGACGCCTTTCGGGCGATGTTTTTCCTACTTGTAGGCTTCATTGTGAAGCTTCCACAACTCATCCTATTAATGTGATTTTGGTAAAATCCTTGTGCCAGCCTTGTCATCAACGATGATGGTGACGATTTTAGGTGCTCTTTTCCCTCCTTGGAGGCGTCATTGTGAAGCTTTCGCAACTCATCCTACTAGTGTGCTTGGGGCGAAAGCCTTATGTCCATTCATGGATCGGATGACGGCGGTGTCTTTGATTTTGTTACCCCTTGGGGGAGTAGTCTTGGAGCCGTTGACTCACAATTGGTTGTTTTTCATCTCGAGTTGAACATGGTTAGTCAGGTTGAGGTCCTGCGGGGGAGTGGTGGCAGTGGAAATGATTTGTGATGACTACAATGCTATGGTTATCTTGGCCCTGTTGGTCGACCTCCTCTCTTGGGTACTCCTGGCAGTGGTGAGGTCTTGGTGTTCGGTGTCCTTCGATAGCTTTTGAGGTTTAGTTGGTCGCTTTATACTTTGGTTCACTCTTTTTTGTAATGGTGATCCGTGGTGTGGCCAAGAGGAGGTGCAAGAGTTGTCTCAGAGAAGCACTGCCCTTCGCTGCAGTCTAGGGCTCTCTTTCTCGCGATGTGGCTAGGTGGTGGAAAGCTCTCCTACGATGCCCGCGACTCTCCTGGCTCTTTGTTGTGCAGAGTGATCACTGGGCAGGTAAGTGACTTCTTATCTGCATCCTCTCGACATTGAATCTCCTTTCGACCGACCCAACTATTATTGTTTTTGCTCTTCTCGATCCAATCTAGTGTTGATGAGTGCTAAGATTTTGATGTAGGCTGCTTTTCACAGGCTCACAGCTCATTTATGGTTCTCTCTCCGTTTCTCTATTCCCTCTTGTGCATACGGGGTGCAACTTTCTACAGCCGGTGTGTTTTATCGGCTATATCTTTTTTTGTTTTGAGTTTTCATCGCGGGGAGTTTTCCCCACCTGAATTTTCATATATCGGGGCCAAAACGCCCAAGTAAAATATCATGCACACGTACATTTTTTCACAGGGAGAGTAGGGGGAAATGGGGGAGGCAACCACATCAGGCGGCCCTAGGGCCAACCAAGCAGCCCAGCCACGCATCTGGTGCCTGTTTAAGAGCAGCAGGCAAGCGTACACACCATAGCACGACATCTTTCGTACATAGCTATAGCAACCGAGGTAGCGATGGGGGCAAGCCCTAAGAGATCACTGCGTTGCGGTGCTTCCAAAGTTTCCAATAGCAAAGGAGCAGGAAGGTCGACCCCGTCCTCATGGGCATCAAACTAGGAGGGGACATAAAGTGGAGCAACTAGACGGAGGAGATAGCCGAGGTGACCCCCACCGACGCCCAAAAACACTGGGAAAAGGGCCAGCTGAAGATGAGGTGCTCTGTCGTCTCGAGCGGTGCCGAGCAGATGGGACAGCCAGCCCCAACTGTCTCAACAATGTGTTTTCCCAGGAGCACATCTCCTGTGTGAATCCGGGTCTAGACAAGGAGCTAGGCGAATAAGCAAACCCTACTAGGGGCGCAGTTCTTCCAGATGAAGTCGACAAAAGGTGCGATAACCCCACCAAAGTGGTAGAGTTGGTAGACGCCAGCAGAGGAGAAGGCGACACCTTTAGCATAGCTGAGACGGAGGGAGCGAACATCTGGCTCCGTCGTCAGAATCAGCGCCCGGATGAGGGGAAGGAGCACCCTGTGCTCTCGAGCCCCTACATGGTTTAGCTGGGGGACGAGGACCCCGTCAAAGTCGTGCTGAACGACGTGAGCCACCGAGACGTCAGGCATGGTAGCGTGGGAGAAAAGAGAACTCATCTAGTGATGACCCACAAGTATAGGGGATCTATCGTAGTCCTTCCAATAAGTAAGAGTGTCAAACCCAACGAGGAGCAGAAGGAAATGATAAGCGGTTTTCAGCAAGGTATTCTCTGCAAGCACTGAAATTGTCGATAACAGATAGTTTTGTGATAAGGTAATTGGTAACGAGTAGCAGGTAATAAAAGTAAATAAAGTGCAGCAAGATGGCCCAATCCTTTTTGTAGCAAAGGACCAGCCTGGACAAACTCTTATATGATGTAAAGCGCTCCCGAGGACACATGGGAATTATCGTCAAGCTAGTTTTCATCATGATCATATGATTCGCGTTCGGTACTTTGATAATCTGATATGTGGGTGGACCGGTGCTTGGGTACTATCCTTACTTGGAAAAGAATCCCACTTATGATTAACCCCTATTGCAAGCATCCGCAACTACAACATAAGTATTAAGGTAAACCTAACCATAGCATGAAACATATGGATCCAAATCAGCCCCTTATGAAGCAATGCATAAACTAGGGTTTAAGCTTCTGTCAGTCTAGCAACCCATCATCTACTTATTACTTCCCAATGCCTCCCTCTAGGCCCAAACAATGGTGAAGTGTCATGTAGTCGACGTTCACATGATACCACTAGAGGGATGACAACATACATCTCATCAAAATATCGAACGAATACCAAATTCACATGACTACTAATAGCAAGACTTCTCCCATGTCCTCAGGAACAAACGTAACTACTGTCAGGTGGTAGGTGCGACATATGCCAACGGGTGGCTTATCATTGTGGGAGCCAGTAAGACGTCGCCGGTGCCTGGAAACGGGATGAGGCGAAGACATGCACGCCGTTGAATCTTACCCAGCTTCGGGGCTCTCCGTGGAGATAACACCCCTACTGCTGCTCTGCGGGGTCTCCGCATGGTCACTAGATGAACAAGTAGCTACACGGTGCTCCTTGAGCTGTTTGGCGAGAGGAGGAAGAAGGGCACGGCTTGCTATCTTCTCCTCCCTATGTGGTGTCTGAGACTAGCAGGGATTGACCCCCCTTTGCATGGATGCCCCGGGGGGTTTATATAGGCCTACCCCCCGGGGGTACAATGGTAATCCGGCTAGGCGCGGGGCCCAACCGTCTGTGTCTACGCTCTCCGGCTTCTGCGCCGGCTGCTGGGGCCCGCCGGCTAGTGGGTCCCGCCGGCTGCCGGCTCCTTGGTCGACAGGCAGGCCCCACTGTCAGGGCCTTGTCGGCGGCTGGTTATTGTTGCTCAATCTTGGTGGCGAGGGCTTCGCCGAAGTGGGCGTGGCTACAGTGCCGCCGCCCGGTGGGCGATCACTGTAGCCCCACCGCGTCTTGTCTCCTTAATGGGGCGTCTTCTTCGAGGGAGGTGGCAAGCCGGCTGTGGGGAGCCGGCTCTATCTTGGGCCGACTGGGGGAGGTCTGGCCGCCTTCGGGTGTCTCTCTGCCCGAAGGGGCCCACCGCCCGTGGGCCATACTGGTAGCCCGTCGTGGATGACATCAGGGTCAACATGGCAACAGTGCTGCGCCGGACGGGTCAGGGCCACCCGTACGGCGCACTGTGCCAGGCGTGCTCCGGGATTCGGGGGTGGCAGGCTTCACTGTAGCCACGCCCCGTCACATCGCCGTTATGTGGATGCAGACTTCGAGGGTATGATCTTGACCGCTTTATGAGAGCCGGCTTCTTGGAGTCGGCCTTCTCGCGGCCAGCTTCTCGGAGCCGGCCCTCCCGTGGTTTTTCTTCATGAGGGCTGAAGTCGGGCCGCCTTCCGATAGCCGGCCTGGAGACAGCCGGCAAGGGGAGGGCGGCCCTGTGTCTTGGATTCTTGAGGGCCAAATCGGCTCGTAATTTTTTCAGAAGGGCCAGGGGAGCCGGCTAGGCTACCCATGGTTATTTACTCCGACAGTAGTCCCCGAAGCTGATCGAGCTTCGAGGCTGACAAAGGGACGAGAAGATAGGTCAGCTTCCTATCCCGAGGGGCCGGCTTTGCTCGTGCACGCCGTCTTTGGAAAAGCTCCGTTTCTCGTAGGCGGGAACGCGGGCCACGTGGCGAGGAAATCCTGCCAACGCACGCGGCGTCTGCCCGGCGAGAACCTTGTGCGGGTTCGTCAAGCGCCGGCGAGGGAGATTTCGCCGGCACCGGAAGAGGGCGAGCAGGTGATCTTCCGCTCGCACTACCTGCGCGGCTTCGGCCTCCCGGCGAGCGGATTCCTTCGAGCCTTCCTCGAGTTCTACCACCTCCAGCCGCATCACCTCACGCCCAACGCGGTGATGCTGCTGTCGTCCTTCGTCACCTTGTGCGAGGGTTTTCTTGGAGTTCTCCCCACGCTCGAGCTCTGGGGGGAGTTCTTCCAAAGCAAGCTCGGCACCGTCGTCGCGGGCGTGCCCGCCCCCTGCGGAGCCTTCATTGCCATGAGGCGGGCGAGCGAGAACAATCCGTTCCCGTCCATTCCGCTGATCCAGTCGGTGAAGCTTTGGCAGAAGTCTTATTTCTACGTGAAGAACGTCGCCCAGCAAGGCGACTACGTCA
This sequence comes from Triticum urartu, assembly GCF_003073215.2. Classification (NCBI taxonomy): domain Eukaryota; kingdom Viridiplantae; phylum Streptophyta; class Magnoliopsida; order Poales; family Poaceae; genus Triticum; species Triticum urartu. The sequence goes on from NC_053028.1 coordinate 220,868,328, forward strand.
ACCTGCCGGCTTACCTAGCTGGCCCGCAAGCTGGGAGGCAGCCTTCGTGGAGCTACCGGGCCAGGTCCCTGTCTCAGGCCGGGAACACAGCCGTCTCCCGGCTTCGGGTGATGATCCAGTCGGAGGGCCTGAACGGAGCCGACTTGGTGGCTGCCTTCGTGGAGCGCCGGGTTCTTCCGCTCCAAGGCCGGCCTCACATGATCTGCCAAATGAGCGGCTGCTTCGACCCGTGCCAGCTGAGCACCAGGGAGATGCCTCACGCAGAGGTGTCTTACATGGTGAATTATATCTCCAACTGCAAGCTCGCCGAGGATTGGCGATACGGCAAGGAGCCGTATTCCCGCGCCAACCCTCCGCCTGCCGTAAGTTCTTTCTTCCTTTTTGTAGCCGGCCTCATGATAGCCGACTCTTGATCAATTGGTCTGCCTTTTGCAGAACCCTCTTCTCCCGCCGACAGCCGGGGCCGCGGGGGTAGAGCGCCAGCTCCTCCCCGACCGCACGGTGGACGATGCCGATGATCTGGACCTGGGAACGGCCGCCATGGAAGACGCCATCGTGGGGGAAGGCGACGAGGCCGGAGGCGCGGGACTCGGGGCCAGCTTCGAGGACTGGCCGGATGACGACGAGGTCGAAGTCGCTCCGCACCACCAGCCGGCGCCCGATCATCAAGGCGCGGGCTCGTTTGCCGTGCCGGCTGCCTGTGGCGGCACGCAGAAGCGCCGGGCCGCGTCGACCTTCTTCGGCAGCCGGCCAAAAAAATCCAAGGCCTCCACGGCGGCGACCAAGCGGGATGAGGCGGCCGCGAAGGCGGCCCGCTTCCGCGAGGCGGTGAAGCAGCCGCAGGCGATCTCTGCGTAAGTCGTCGAATGTCTTGCGTATATATTTTTTGTCTTCTTCGTCCAAAACTCTTCTAAACCTTTCTTTTCTTGCCGGAAAGTGCACTGCTTTCTCTCGAGCGGGGTCCTGGCGGCTCCGTAGTCGGGCCGACTGGAGGGTCCTCAAGCTCCCGCCGCGTGGATCCCCGCGCCGACCTTAAGGAAGCTACGGAGCGGAACACGTGGGAGGCGCGGGAGGAACGGGAGGCGGCGGAGCGAAGGACCGCCCAGGCGACGAAGGAGCAGGCCGACGTGGCGGCCAAGGCCCGGGCGAAGGCGGCAGCCGCGGAGACGGAGGCGGAGGCCTCGCATAACCGGCCTCCGCTGCTCATTGTTCCCCTCCGCGCCGTGGCCCCCGACGTTCCCGTGCCCCCGTCGGAGGAGGTCGACCAAGGCCTGCCGGTAATGGAGAGGCGGGAGGACCCCGTGATCTTCGTGGAGGGGGCGTGGCAGACGGCGCCGACTGGAGCAGGCCAAAGTGGCCAATCAGCTGCGGCGCCAGAGCAGCCGTCCAGGGGCGAGCCGGCGGCAGGGGACGGCCTTGAGGTGCAGCCGGCATTGCGCCGGCACGCAGGGGGTGGCGCCTCCACGCCGGAACCGCACCGAGCAGCGGGCGCCAGCCAGACGGCAGAGGCCCTGTAGGCGGCCAGCGTCAGCGCGTCTGAGTGGACTCCTGGCGGGGGGACGGGCGAGCTGAACGCGGCGGCCCAGGAGGTCCGGAACCGGCTTCAAGCTCAGGCCGCCTCGCTGCAGCGATACACTCAAGAGTTTCTCTCGACGCGGGCCGTCATCCGGGTGAGTCTTCCGTCCTTGGTTATTTTGCTCTTTCGATTTCTTCCGTGGGGGCGCGTCAGCGCACCCACTGGGTGTAGTCCCCGAGTTCCAAGCCGGCTGCTGCGCGGGCGGCTTGGAACTTACTAGGTTCTGACAACTTAACGTATCCTTGCCTCCTGTATAATCTTCCAGGAGTACCATAACCTTCACGCAGCCGCCTTCAACTCCCAGCCTCAGGAGCTGGGCCGGAGAACTGAGGACCTAACCAGCAGTCGGAGTGCGTGTTTGTCTCGTTCATCTCCTGTGGGGGCGCATCAGTGCACCCACTGGGTGTAGTCCCCGAGATTCGGGCCGACTGCTGAGCAGCCGGGTCGGATCTTCCTTGACGACTTCCCCTTATTAATTTTTCCTTTGTCTTCATGCTTGTAGGAGCCAATGCCGACTTGAGGGAGCAGCTCAGCGGGGCCCAGGCCGCCCTTCGCGCCAAGGAAGCCGACTACAGCGCCTTGGTCCTGGAGCGTGACCGCCTGGTCAAGGAGTTGGCCGACCAGGAGGAGAGCCACAAGGCGGCCCTGAAGAAGGCGCAGGACAATGAGGACGCCCTGAGGGCCGAGTTCGAGACCGAAGCGGTGGGCTGGGCTGAAGTGAAGCAGGCGCTGAGCGAGGGCTTCAGCCGTATCGAGGATCTGATTGACGGTAAGCCGCCTTCTTCACTCCCTGCTTGCCTTTGATCCCTGATTTGTGTTCTGACTTGTGCTGCTTTTTGTTCTCTGTGCAGACTACTTTCCCGGCTACTCCGTCTTCGCCACCCAATCCATCGAGGCCCATCGCGAGGTACGCCGGCAGGCGGGGGTTGAAATCACGTCGGACGCGAGCCGGACGCTTGAGGAGCAGCTCTTGGCGGTCCAAGCCCGGCTGCAGCCGGCTCACCGTATGCTCCGCCGCCTCCAGCGTGCCGGGGCGCAGGTGTTGGCCGCCCTCTGGCCAAGCGAGACGATTCCCCGCACCCCGAGTCGGACTGCCGACTGGCTGGAGGTGGCGGTTGGCCGCTTCGAGGCCTGGAAGGCGTCGGCAGCCCGGCTTGGAGCTGGGCGGGTGCTGGAGTTCGTCCGAGCCTGGTATCCGGGGCTGAACCTGGACCAGCTGCGCACCTGGCGGCTGGAGGCCGACGAAGAGTTGGAGGAGGTGCGGCCGGCTATCGCTCAGCGCGCTTCGATGATCGCCGAGTGTACTGACATCAGCGTCTTCGCTCCTGAGATCAATGACGACGGCGTTGCCCAGGCGGAGGAGTGGTTCGGGCTGGACCCGGCAGCGGGTGATGTCTCGGCAGAGGAGATCGCCTCCAGTGATGAAGGCGAAGACGACAAAGGAGAGGACGGCGAAGACGTTGAGCCGACTGGTGAAGCAGGCAGCCAACCTCAGCCTGATCGTGCCTCCGGCAACAAGGCGCGTGCTAGCGCGCCCTCTGCGGGAGGCGGTGATCATGCCGAGGTTTGCCAGCCGGCCACTCCTCCAGCCGGCACTGTCGTCTCCACCGACCTGCCCGACTCGCCAGTCGCTCCCTTGGCTTAGTCTGCCGTCCTTGTTTTTTCCTGCTTGTTGCCTTTTGAACAACTTTATTAAACTTGCGCAGTTCCACCCACTGGGGGTGTATTCGAACTATGTTGAATGCTGGCCTTTTGAAGGTCTTTTATGTAAATATTATTGCGTGTTTGGTTTCCATTCATGTATGCTTTTTATCCTTAGGCTGTTTCCTTTGCCGCCTTCCCCTTCTGGGAAGGCAAGTACTCGAGCTTTCTTAGATTGGAGCGAGGTGAATGGAAGCCGGCCGGCCGGCTACTCTGGTAGCCGGTCGGCGGTGGGAGAAAAACCGGCTTTTGTTATATTAGTCCGTTAGTCCCTAGCCGTTTTTCATGTGGGCACCCGTTCCTGCCCTTAACTCTTGCCAGCCGGACAGCCAGTTCTTCGAACTATGACTTTTGGCAAGAGAAGGCTTGGGAGCCGGCACACTACTTGTCTGACTGCGGGTAGGACTTCTAATATAACTCCAGGCAGCCAGTCCCCGGGCCGACTAGTCGAACCCGGTGCCGGACGGAAAAAAGTGAATGCAATGACAAGGCCATAAGCATGATACTTTTCATTCATAGACAAAAGATGGCAGTCCCCGAGCTCTCCTCGGGGGGGCCTATTGTCTCGTACTTAGTACAAAAGTTAGCGTGATACATACTGTATTTCAACTGTAAAACCTTCGGAGGAGGTTGGCGTCCCATGGTCGTTCCGACTCCTTGCCGGAGTCGTCTCTCTTTCGTGCCTTCGGCTTCTGCGCGTCGATCAGGTAGTAGGAGTCGTTGCCTAAGGCTCTGCTGATGACGAAGGGGCCCTCCCAAGGGGCCGAGAGCTTGTGCTGGCCGGCTGTTCGCTGGATCAGCCGGAGCACAAGATCGCCCTCTTGGAAGGATCTTGGCTTGACCTTCCGGCTGTGGTAGCGGCGCAGGCCTTGCTGATAGATGGCGGACCGGCTGAGGGCTAACAGCCGGCCTTCTTCCAGCAGGTCGATGCTGTCTTCTCGTGCTTCCTTGGCCTCGGCTTCCGTGTACATGGTTACCCGAGGCGAGTCCAACTCGGTGTCAGTTGGGATGACCGCCTCGGCACCATATACGAGGAAGAAAGGAGTGAAGCCGGTTGACTTGTTTGGTGTAGTGCGCAGACTCCAGAGGACAGCCGGCGGCTCATCGAGCCAACAGCCGGCTGAACGCTCCAGTGGTACGATCAGTCGGGGCTTGATGCCGGAAAGGATGAGGCCGTTGGCTCGCTCGACCTGGCCGTTTGACTGCGGGTGGGCGACGGACGCTAGGTCCAACCGGATGCCTTGTGTCGCGTAGAAATGTGCCAAGGCTCCCTTGGCGAAATTCGTGCCATTGTCGGTGATGATGCTGTGTGGCACGCCGTACCGAGTTGTTATATCTGCGATAAATGTCACGACAGTCGGCCCACTCAGCTTCTTGATCGGCTTTGCCTCAATCCATTTGGTGAATTTGTCCACGGCGACAAGCAGATGTGTCATGCCGCCGCGCGCCGTCTTGAATGGGCCCACCATGTCCAGTCCCCAAACGGCGAAGGGCCAAGTGAGGGGAATGGTCTTGAGTGCTGAAGCCGGCATGTGTTGCTTGGAGCTGAAGAGTTGGCACCCTTTGCAATTTTTAACTAACTCCTTGGCGTCATCCAAAGCAGTCGGCCAAAAGAAACCATGGCGGAAGGCTTTGGCGACGAGTGATCTTGAGGCCGCATGGTGGCCGCATTCTCCTTGGTGGATGCCTCTGAGGATTGCAATGCCCTTCTCTTGCTCGACGCATCGCTGGAGGACTCCAGTGACACTGCGCTTGACGAGTTCTCTGTTGACGATTGTGTATGCTCCGGCTCGGCGTTGGACTTGTCTTGCCTCTACTTCGTCAGCCGGCAGATCTTGGTTTATTAGGAAGTTGAGGATGGATTGAGCCCATGACGGAGCTGCGACTTCTTCTATTGCCAAAACGGCTACTGCGACCAGGGCGGGCAGGCTGGGCAGTGAAATGCTGGAGTCGGCCGTCGCCTGTTGTGTTGGTGTAGTCTCCGGGCCAACTACCGCAGTCCCCGAGCCGGGTGAGGCAGTCCCCGGGTCGGGCGTAACTACGGAAGTCCCCGAGCCGCCTGCTGATACCCCCTGGCCGACTATCGAAGTCCCTAGGTCACCTGCTTGGTTCTTCGAGCCGGCTGCGTTGGGGTCAGGCGGCACGAAGATGGAATCGGACTCTGGAGACGGCTTGATAGACGGCTTGAGGAGGCGTTGTAGAGAGACACCGGTTGGTATTGCTTGCCGAGTGGAGCCTATTCGAGCCAGGGCATCAGCTGGCTCGTTGTCGGCTCATGGTACGTGGAGGAACTCGCATCCTTCAAAATACCCACTGATCTGATGAACGAGGAAGCGGTAGCTTGCCATATTTGCGTCCTTGGCATCCCAGTCGCCGGATGATTGCTGGACCACCAAGTCCGAGTTGCCATAACATAGGATCCAGCAAATGCCGAGTTCTTTGTCAAGCTGGAGCCCGTGTATGAGCGCCTCATACTCGGCCACGTTGTTGGAGGCGGCAAAGTGAATTTGCAGCGTGTATCTGAGCTTGTCGCCTTTGGGAGAGGTGAGGATGACGCCGGCTCCCAAGCCGATGCGCATCTTGGACCCATCGAAGTTCATGCGCCAATGAGTGGAGTCGGGAGCCGGCGGTAGGTACTGGGTCTTGGCCCAGTCGACGAGGAAGTCGGCCAATGCTTGGGACTTGATGGCAGTGCGAGGCTGGTAGAAGATCGTATAGGGGGCCAGCTCGATGGCCCATTTCGCCACCCGGCCGGATGCATCCCGGCTGCCTATGATCTCGGCCAGCGGGGCGGTGCATACAACCGTGATGGGATGCTCTTGGAAGTAGGGCCTCAGCTTCTTGGCGGCGAAGTACACGCCGTAGCACATCTTCTGGTAGTGCGGGTAGTTCTGCTTCGAGGTAGACAGCACCTCGCTCAAATAGTACACCGGCCTCTGGACCGGTTGGGCTCGGCCTTCTTTTGGGCGTTGGACTACGATGACGGTGCTGACCACCCGGCTGGTTGCGGCAATGTAGAGGAGCATGGGCTCTTTCTCAGTCGGCGCCGCCAGGACAGGCGGCGTGGCCAGCATCTTCTTCAGCTCGTGAAAAGCCTGATCGACTTGGTCATTCCACTCGAAGTGGTTGGTCTTCTTCATGAGGCGGTAGAGGGGAAGAGCTTTCTCTCCGAGCCGGCTGATGAAGCGGTTCAGGGAGGCCAAGCATCCGGTAAACTTCTGGACGTCTCGATGTTTGGTGGGAACCGCCATTCTCTCAATGGCATTGATCTTTACTGGGTTGCATTCGATGCCGCGTTTGGAGACCAGGAAGCCTAGGAGCTGGCCGGCTGGCACTCCGAACACGCATTTCTCGGGGTTAAGCTTGATTTGGAACCAGCGTAGGTTCTCAAATGTTTCCTTGAGGTCTTCCAGCAAGGTGCCACGCTTCTCCGTCTTCACCACAATGTCGTCTACGTAGACGTGGGCATTTCTGCCGAGTTGCTTGAGGAGGCACTTCTGCATGCAACGCTGAAAAGTGGCACCGGCATTTCTCAAGCCGAATGTCATAGTCAGGTAGCAGAAGGCTCCGAATGGCGTGATGAAGGCGGTCTTCAGGCGGTCTGCCGGATCTAACTTTATCTGGTGATACCCTGAGTAAGCATCCAAGAAACTCAACAGCTCGCATCCGGCCGTGGAGTCTATCACTTGGTCAATCCTTGGCAGGGCAAAGGGATCTTTGAGGCAGGCCTTGTTGAGGCTCGTGTAGTCTATACACATGTGCCACTTGTTGTTCTTCTTTAGCACGAGGACCGGGTTGGCGAGCCACTCTGGAAAGAAAACTTCCATAATGAAGCCGGCTGCCAGAAGCCGGGCTATCTCCTCTCCCACAATCCTGCGTTTCTCCTCTGACAGTCGGCGGAGGGGTTGTTTGACTGGCTTTGCGTCTTCTCGGACGTGTAGTTTGTGCTCGACGAATTCCTTCAGAACGCCCGGCATGTCCTTGGGGGACCATGCAAAGATGTCCCGATTCTCACAGAGGAAATGGGCGAGCTCGCCTTCCTATTTGCTGTTTAGGTTTGCCCCGATGACGGCAAACCTCTCTGGGTGCTCGGGGTCAAGAGGTATCTTCTTCGTCTACTTGGCCGGCTGGAAAGATCCTTGAGCATCATGCTCCTTGGGATCGGGGGACAAGGCCGACTGCTTGCCGGCCATGGCCACGACTCGGTCCAACATCTTCTTTTCTTCGGCAATCACAAGGGACTCGGCCAGCCGGCTGCTGGCTGCTGTGCACTCAGAGGACTTCTTGTAATCGCCGCCTACGGTGATGACGCCTTTGGTGCTCGGTATCTTCATCTTGAGGTATGCATAGTGGGGAACTGCCATGAACTTGGCCAAGGCAGGTCGGCCAAGCAAGGGCTCTCCAGGTCCACCACTTCAAACCAGATCGCTTCCCGGCGGAAATGCTCCTTGTCCCCAAAAAGTACATCAATCTTGATCTTGCCAATGGGGGCGCAGGACAGGCCGGGTACGATGCCATGGAACACAGTCCGAGTAGGCATGAGTTGCTTCGTCTTGACATTCAGCTTCTCCATGGTGTCACGGTATAGGATGTTGATGCTGCTCCCGCCGTCTATCAGCACGCGGGAGAATCGGGCAGCGCGTCTATCCGTTGCAAGGGTGGCATCCAAAACCAACGCATAAGAGCCGGGAGACGGCATCACCTCTGGGTGGTCGGTCCGGCTCCAGCTGATAGGTTTTTCTGACCAATGCATGTGCTCGACGGGGTTGGCAGCAACCATGCTGACTTCTTGGTGCTCTCGGCGTTTGCTGTGCCGGTCTTCGGACTGACTTGTAAAGATGATATAGGCGGCATGCTCGTCGGGGAACTCATCGTGCACGGCTCCGACTGTGGGCCGAGCGGCCGGCGGCTGCGGAGCCGGAGGCGGCGGACCGACAGGCGGAGGCGGTGCGAGCCCTTCGCCTTTAGAGATTCGGGTGAGCCAGTGGCACTTCCGGGTCGTGTGGTTCGACGGCTTCGTGCCGCTGTGGAACTTGCACGGGGCGTCGAGAGTCTGCTCGTAGGAGAAGGCCGGCTACCAAGCCGGCTTGCCGCCCCTCTGCTTCTTGGGTGCGGGCCGCGCTTCGGGCTGCTCGTCTTCGACCGTGGCCACCTGCCGACTGATGGAGGGTGACACCGGGCCCTTGCGCTTGTGTTCGTTCTGGTGTGGGCGTCGGCTGGAGTCCCCAGCCGGCGTCTTGGGCGCCGGGTTGAGTACCTTTCCGGACGTGTCTACCCGGAGCTCGGTCTTCATCGAGGAGTCGGCGATGGCGTACTTGTCCGCTATGATCAGAAGCTCGTTGAGGGTAGTCGGCTCGTCGCAGAGGAGCTTGTGCTTGAGGAGGGTGCCTTCTCGGCACCCAGTAGTGAATTATTCTATGGCTTGCACCTCATGCACCCCTTCGCAAGAGTTGCGGAGCTCAGCCCAACGCGTGAGGTAGTCGCGAGTGGACTCGGCGGGGCCTTGTACGCACAAGGAGAGCTGTCTGGGCTTGGGAGCCCGCTTGTAGGTGCTGGTGAAGTTGCGGACGAAGGCTTCTGTGAAGTCTAGCCAGCTGTTGATGCTGTATGGCTTGAGGCTGTTGAGCTAGGTCCGTGCCATGCCCTGCAGCATGAGGGGAACGTACGTCACGGCAACGCGCCTGTTGCCGTTGGCTATGCTAACCGCCGTGGAGTAGTCGATCAACCAATCTTCCGGCTTCACGGAGCCGTTGTACTTGGGCGTGTCTCTTGGGAGCGAGAACCCTTTGGGGAAAGGCTCGTCACGGATGCGGGGGCCGAAGCTAGGCGGGCCGACATCGTCTTCTTCTTCTAGCGCCAGGGATCGCGCTAGGCGGTCGATCCGATGGTGGGCGTCGTTCTCGCCGACTCCTTTGCGGCGACCTAGCCGGCCGCTGAGAGTTGGATGCGCAACAGGCGGCGGGGTGGGATATCTCTCTCCACGGGGCCGGGGCGGAGGCGGGTTGCCCCACCACTCCACGGCCCGGGGGTGGCGTTCTGCGTCTCGCTCGATGGAGATTCGGGTTCGGCTTCGGCTGGCAGCCGGTTCTTTCTCGCGCCGCGCGCGGGTTTTACCCGTAGTCGGCGTCCGGGACGTCGCGCCGTGATCTCGGCGCGGGGGAGGGCTTTCCGCGCGGGCGTCGGCTTCGTGCCGCTGTGCGGCTGCATCGATCAGCTGCTGGATGCGTCGGGTCATGTGGGGGAGTTCTTCGTCCCCCAGTCCATCTAGCTCGTCTACGGCCGCCTGGGCGGCGCGCAGGTTCTCGAGTGGAGTAGCGTAGACTGGGCGGTCGACTCCTAGCATATCGGCGATGACAGCGCTGCGCTGTCTGACAACGCCGGCCCGACTAGGCCCGCCTGGAGGCGGCGTGCCAAAGGCGGCGCGGTCGGCCTCGCGTCGGCGGGCCTCAGCGAGGCATCTCATGGAAACCAACTTCCAGCCCTCCGCGAGGAGGGCAAGGCGGCGAGCTTCCAGTGCTTCAGCGTCGGCATCGGCCGGGAGGGGGATGGACAAGTCGTGGACCGCTGTGTGCGAGGCGTCGTGGGCGCTCTCGTCAGAAGCGCCGCCGTGGCCGATGACCATCACCTCGGTGGTGACAGCGTCGCAGCCATCGGCCCGGGGAAGCGGGTCGTTGTAGATCGCGACGTTGGTGGGGAACGTGTCGAGTGAGGCCGTGTCGGAGTCGACAGGCATCGGATCGGTGGAGCCAACCGACTCCAAGTCCACGGCAGGCTCGCCGGAGACGTGGAGCTGGCCGAGGAGGTTGACGAGGTGGTCGGTGCCCGCGTCGGAGGCGAGCTTGTCAGAGATGAGAGTCTTGTCAAGGAGATCGGCGAGGCTGCTCGCCGCATAGATGTTGGTGACGCCTTGTAGCGCGTCGTGGCAAGCGCCATCGGGCGTGCCGGGCTGGCTACGCTCGCAGGGGAGGAAGAGGGTTCCCGTCCAAAACAGGTCTCAGGACGGCGGTGCACCTGGCCCCACGGTGGGCGCCAAATGTCAGGTGGTAGGTGCGACATATGCCAACGGGTGGCTTATCATTGTGGGAGCCAGTAAGACGTCGCCGGTGCCTGGAAACGGGATGAGGCGAAGACATGCACGCCGGCGAATCTTACCCAGCTTCGGGGCTCTCCGTGGAGATAACACCCCTACTGCTGCTCTGCGGGGTCTCCACATGGTCACTAGATGAACAAGTAGCTACACGGTGCTCCTTGAGCTGTTTGGCGAGAGGAGGAAGAAGGGCACGGCTTGCTCTCTTGTCCTCCCTATGTGGTGTCTGAGACTAGCAGGGATTGATCCCCCTTTGCATGGATGCCCCGGGGGGTTTATATAGGCCTACCCCCCGGGGGTACAATGTTAATCCGGCTGGGCGCGCGGCCCAACCGTCTGTGTCTACGCTCTCCGACTTCTGCACCGGCTGCTGGGGCCCGCCGGCTAGTGGGTCCCGCCGGCTGCCGGCTCCTTGGTCGGCAGGCAGGCCCCACTGTCAGGGCCTTGTCCGAGGCTGGTTACTGTTGCTCAATCTTGGTGGCGAGGGCTTCGCCGAAGTGGGCGTGGCTACAGTGCCACCGCCCGGTGGGCGATCACTGTAGCCCCACCGCGTCTTGTCTCCTTAATGGGGCGTCTTCTTCGAGGGAGGTGGAAAGCCGGCTGTGGGGAGCCGGCTCTATCTTGGGCCGACTGGGGGAGGTCTGGCCGCCTTCGGGTGTCTCTCTGCCCGAAGGGGCCCACCGCCCGTGGGCCGTACTGGTAGCCCATCGTGGATGACATCAGGGTCAACGTGGCAATAGTGCTACGCCGGACGGGTCATGGCCACCCGTACGGCGCACTGTGCCAGGCGTGCTCCGGGATTCGGGGGTGGCAGGCTTCACTGTAGCCATGCCCCGTCACATCGCCGTTATGTGGATGCAGACTTCGAGGGTACGATCTTGACCACTTTATGAGAGCCGGCTTCTTGGAGTCGGCCTTCTCGCGGCCGGCTTCTTGGAGCCGGCCCTCCCGCGGTTTTTCTTCATGAGGGCTGAAGTCGGGCCGCCTTCCGATAGCAGGCTTGGAAACAGCCGGCAAGGGGAGGGCGGCCCTGTGTCTTGGATTCTTGAGGGCCGAATCGGCTCGTAATTTTTTCAGAAGGGCCAGGGGGAGCCGGCTAGGCTACCCATGGTTATTTACTCTGACAAGTACTCACAAAGCATATTCATGTTCATAATCAGAGGGGTATTAATATGCATAATGGATCTGAACATATGATCTTCCACCAAGTAAACCAACTAGCATCAACTACAAGGAGTAATCAACACTACTAGCAACCCACAGGTACCAATCTGAGGTTTGGATACAAGAGATGAACTAGGGTTTGAGATGAGATGATGCTGGTGAAGATGTTGATGGAGGTTGACCCCCTCCAGATGAGAGGATCGTTGGTGATGACGATGGTGATGAATTCCCCCTCCCAGAGGGAAGTTTCCCCGGCAGAACAGCTCTGCTAGAGCCCTAGATTGGTTCCGCCAAGGTTCCGCCTCGTGGCGGTGGAGTCTCGTCCCGAAAGCTTGCTTATGATTTTTTCCTCCATGAAAGACTCCATATAGCAGAAGATGGGCATCAGAGGGCCACCAGGGGGCCCACGAGGCAGGGGGCGTGCCCCCCACCCTCGCGACTGATGGGTGGCCCCCCTCTGATACTTCTTGCGCTCAATATTTTTTATATATTCTGAAACGTGCTCCTGTGAAGTTTCAGGACTTTTGGAGCTATGCAGAATAGGTCTCTAATATTTGCTCCTTTTCCAGCCATGAATCCCAGCTGCCGGCATTCTCCCTCTTCAAGTAAACCTTGTAAAATAAGAGAGAATAGGCATAAGTATTGTGACATAATGTGTAATAACAACCCAAAATGCAATGAATATCAATAAAAAAGCATGATGCAAAATGGACGTATCAACTCCCCCAAGCTTAGACCTCGCTTGTCCTGAAGCAAAAGCCGAAATCAAAAAATATGTCCACATGTTTAGAGATAGAGGTGTCGATAAAAACAAAATATGGACATGAGGGCATCATGATCATTCTTAGAACAGCAACATATATATATATATATATTGTCATATGATCTCTTATGCTAAAGTAATAATTCAATCACAATTTCATGTATGAATCATAAACTTCATTGAGAACCAACAAACTCTAATCTCAGTCATTGAGGCAATTGCAATTTATCATAACATAGGAAAGAGTCAATATAAGAGCTTTTCAGCAAGTCCACATACTCAACCATCTTTTAGTCTTTCACAATTGCTAACACTCACATAATATTTATGGGTATGAAGTTTTAATCGGACACAGAGAAAGATAGGGGCTTATGGTTTTGCCTCCCAACGTTTTACCTCAAGGGTAATGTCAACAATAATAGTTCATGAAGACTCACATCCAATTAGCTATATATACCAAGATCTTTCCAACACATTGTGCTTGCCAAAGGATAAAATGTAAAAAGAAAAGGTGAAGATCACCATGACTCTTATGTAAGGTAGAAGATAAAAGTAAAAGATAGGCCCTTCGTAGAGGGAAGCAGAGGTTGTCATGCACTTTTATGGTTGGATGCACAAAATCTTAATGCAAAAGAACATCACTTTATATTGCCACTTGTGATATGGACCTTTATTATGCAGTCCATCGCATTTATTTCTTCCATATCACAAGATCGTATAAAGCTTATTTTCTCCCACACTAATAAGTCATACATATTTACAGAGCAATTTTTATTGCTTGCACCGATGACAACTTACTTGAAGGATCTTACTCAATCCATAGGTAGATATGGTGGACTCTCATGGCTGGGTTTAGGGATATTTGGAAGCAGAAGTAGTATCTCTACTTGGTGCAAGGAAATTGGCTAGCATGAGAGGGAAAGGCAAGCTCAACATGTTGGATGATCCATGACAATATAATTTATCTCAGATGTAAGAAAACATAACCCATTACGTTGTCTTCCTTGTCCAACATCAACTCTTAGCATGTCATACTTTAATGAGTGCTCACAATCATAAAAGATGTCCAAGATAGTATATTTATATGTGAACCTCTCTTTCTTTATTACTTCTTATTAATTGCAACGATGACCAAAACTATGTTTGTCAACTCTCAACAACTTTTATTCATCATACTCTTTATATGTGAGCTCATTACTTTCCATAAGATCCATATGATCTCTTTGTTTCTTTTTATTCTTTGTCTTTTTATTTTATTCCCTCAATATCATAGAAAAATAATCAAGCCCTTGACTCAACAGTAATCTTTATTATATATAGCTCACGGACTCGATTACATAAAGGGATCATAAAGCAAAACTCACAACTAGATCATACTAAAAATTTATTCTACTGGATCAAGATATTACCAAAAGGATCGAACTAAGAAAAACGGTAAAGATAAAAGTGATGGTGATACGATACCGGGGCACTCCCCCAAGCTTGGCAGTTGCCAAGGGCAGTGCCCATACCCGTGTGATTATGTCTCCTTCTTCGGGGGTGGTGATGTGATATTCTTGGCGATGATGCCCCTCAGGATACGATTCTCTTCCTCGAGCTTATTGACTTGCTGCTTGAGGTTCATTATTTCCTTACGGAGCTTGCCAATGACGGCTAAAGCTCCTTTCACCCAAGGATGTTGCATAGCTACGGGAGAACAAGTAATACTCTTTTTCATATTTTCATAAGAAAGAAATCTAACATTGGAAGGGATGACCGAGTTTGGAATAGTTGAGCTTTGTGGTTCCATCGTGAATCCTGCCCGAAAACGAGAAGTGACTTCTTGATCCTCCTCCATGGCAACTATCCTTTTCAAGTCAGCTTCCATCTCTTCCTCCGTTAAGGGCCCGAAGTGATAGGCATCACTGTTTGCCCCTGGACCTGGTGTCGGATGAGACACACGACTCTCCCCGACTGACTCTTGAGAAGACATCTTGCTCTAATCTGTGGCAGAAATAGCTCGAAACAAAGACAAGAGATTTTTGCGTGATACGGTGATCAAAACCTTCGGGAGATTATATAATGAATTTTTACCGACCAAAAGAAGTATCGTGCAAGAAAACGGAGTCCGGAGAGCACACGAGGTGCCCACGAGGCAGGGGCACGCCCAGGGGAAATATTGCACACGAGGGGGCCACGAGAGCACACGAGGGGGCCTCGTGTCCTTTCCGGTCTACTTCTTATTTTCCTATTTTATTAAACATTCCAAAACGAAGAAATATTGCCATTAGAACTGTGTTGGAGTCGGTTTACTTGCCGTACCACGTACCTATTCCTTTTCAGAGTCTGAAACATTCCGGAAAGTGTCCCTTATGTATTCCTCCGGGGTTACGGTTTCAATAATATTAGTTTCAACATTTATGGGATTACCTGAGATATAGTGTTTGATTCTTTGACCGTTCACCACCCTCGGATTTGTGCCTTCGAAGTTGTTGATTTTTATGGCACCGGAACGATAGACCTCCTCGATAACGTAAGGACCTTCCCATTTAGAGAGGAGTTTGCCTGCAAAAAATCTTAAACGAGAGTTGTATAACAATACATAATCACCTACATTGAACTCACGCTTTTGTATCCTTTTATCATGCCATCTTTTAACTTTTTCTTTAAACAGCTTGGCATTTTCATAAGGTTGGGTTCTCCATTCATCAAGTGAGCTAATGTCAAATAACCTCTTCTCACCGGCAAGTTTCACATCATAATTGAGCTCTTTAATGTCCCAATATGCCTTATGTTCTAGTTCAAGAGGTAAGTGACATGCTTTACCATAAACCATTTTATACGGAGACATACCCACAGGATTTTTATATGCAGTTCTATAGGCCCATAATGCATCATCAAATTTCTTGGACTAATTCTTTCTAGATCTATTAACAGTCTTTTGCAAAATTAATTTGAGATCTCTGTTACTCAATTCTACTTGACCACTAGACTGTGGGTGATAAGGAGATGCAATTCTATGATTAACGTCGTACTTAGCAAGCATTTTACGAAAGGCACCATGAATAAAATGTGAACCACCATCAGTCATTAAATATCTAGGGACTCCAAACCTTGGGAAAATAACTTATTTAAGCATCTTAATAGAGGTGTTATGATCAACACTACTAGTTGGAATAGCTTCTACCCACTTAGTAACATAATCAACAGCAACTAAAATATGTGTATACACGTTAGAGGAATGAAAGGGTCCCATATAATCAAAGCCCCAAACATCAAATGGTTCAATAACAAGTGAATAATTCATAGGCATTTCTCGACGTCTACTGATATTACCAATTCTTTGACATTCATCACAAGACAAGACAAACTTACGAGCATCCTTGAAGAGAGTAGGCCAATAAAAACCGGATTGCAATACCTTATGTGCAGTTCTGCCTCCAGCATGATGTCCTCCATAAGCCTCGGAGTGACATTTGCGTAGGATTTGTTCCTGTTCATGTACACAACATCTAATAACACCATCTACTCCTTCTTTATAAAGATGTGGGTCATCCCAAAAGTAATGTCTCAGATCATAGAAGAACTTTTTCTTTTGCTGGTATGTGAAACTAGGTGGTATAAATTTAGCAACAATCTAATTAGCATAATCAGCATACCATGGAGCAGTACGAGAAGCATTTATGACATTTAATTGTTCATCAGGAAAGCTATCATCAATAGGTAGTGGGTCATCAAGAACATTCTCTAACCTAGACAAGTTATCTGCAACAGGGTTCTCAGCTCCCTTTCTATCAATAATATGCAAATCAAATTCTTGTAGCATGAGAACCCATCTAATAAGTCTTGGTTTAGCATCTTTCTTTTCCATAAGGTATTTAATAGCAGCATGATCAATGAGAATAGTCACTTTAGAATCAACAATATAAGGTTTAAACTTATCACAAGCAAATACAACTGCTAAGAATTCCTTTTTAGTGGTAGCATAATTTCTCTGGGCATTGTCTAGAGTTTTACTAGCATATTGAATAACATTTAATTTCTTATCAACTCTTTGCCCTAGAACAATACCTATAGTGTAATCACTAGCACCACACATAATTTCAAAGGGTAAATTCCAATCAGGTGGCTGGACAATAGGTGCAGAAATCAATGCTTTCTTAAGGATTTCAAATGTTTCTACACAATCATCATCAAAGACAAAAGGAATATCTTTTTGCAATAGATTAGTCAGAGGCCGAGAAATTTTTGAGAAGTCCTTAATGAACCTCCTATAAAAACCGGCGTGACCGAGGAAGCTTCTTATCTATACCTACTAATAAAGCAAGGTGATATTCTTAGTTTCGTCCTGCATCTGATCCTATGTAACATGTATTAAAAATACACAATCGAGGTGGTACTAATTACCCGCAGGAAAAATAGTTGACGTCTAAAGAAATTGTCCGCGTGCAAACATCCCACTCGGGACTTATCTACCAATGAAGCAGGCCCAATAAAAAAGTAGGCAGAGGCCTTACCGCCAATGAAGCAGGCCCAGTAAAAAATTAGGCAAAATTTATTACTAGAGCAAGGAGTCGAACCAGCAATCTCACGATCTTTCCTTACCGCTACAACCAATTGGGCTATACAAACTTTGTGCACACAATGGAAGGTTCGGCCTACTTATATGCATGCCAGTGCCATGTAGCCTCTTTACATCATGCCACTGACGGACATGTTCAACTGGGCAGGATGGTGAGTCGATTCAGCCTCTTGGTAAAACGATTGGATGGAGAGATTTGTGAGCTGCTAAACTTTAGATGATGCCAGAGCATGTGACCTGTTGGACAGGTCAGCCTCTCCATAGATTGAACAGATTGATTCTTATAAACATAAACATACAGATTACAAACAACAATTGAATGCACACGACTTGGAAATTCGACCGGCGCTAGCCATAGGTCGACCACATAATGCAATAGAGGAGCGGCCTGCATGGCGGCTTGATCCCAGCGACGGGTGTTGCCCACCAGCCAACGTTGAGCTTCAGAAGGGCCTGTGACACACATGCATGCAACCTCACATACATGCTAATCATACCTAGCACATGTGCTTGCGATCAAGTATATATGGCCTTTCTGATCGAATTGCCATGTTTGTCATCTTGTTATCTCATGGGCAGTCAAGCGTTCATGCTTGCGAAACTTGAATTTCTTTCTTGCAAGAGCCCCATGCGAAGGTCCGAAGTCTCCCAGATGCATAAGATATGATCCATTAAAGTTCCCTCCTCTAGTCAGTTCTGTGCATGGTCACTCTCAATCGGCATATCGTGTCTATCATCAGAACAACCTAAATTTTCTCCCGTTGCAACGCATGGGCATTTGTGCTAGTACCTTTAATATCCTTGGGACATGGCATCTTTTCAATAGCATCAACTTTAGCTTTATCAACTTCAATACCTCTTTCAGAAATTTTATGCCCCAAGATAATACCTTCATTAACCATAAAGTGGCATTTCTCCCAATTCAGAACAAGATTAGTTTCTTCACATCTCTGCAAAACTTGATCAAGGTTGCTCAAGCAATCATCAAAAGAGGATCAATAAACGGAGAAATCGTCCATGAAAACCTCACATGTCTTTTCACAAAATTCAAAGAATATAGCCATCATGCATCTTTGAAAGGTAGAAGGTGCATTACATAAACCAAAAGGCATACGTCTATAAGCAAAAGTACCAAAAGGGCAAGTAAAAGTGGTCTTTGATTGATCATCAGCTGACACAGGTATTTGAGAGAAGCCAGAGTAACCATCTAGAAAGCAAAAATGTGTATGTTTGGATAATCTTTCTAGCATTTGATCAATAAAAGGCAAAGGGTAATGATCTTTTTTAGTAGCCTTATTTAATTTGCGGAAATAAATTACCATCCTATAACCTATAATAATTCTTTGCAGGATCAATTCATCTTTATCATTAGGACACAATGAACAGGACTTACCCACTTACTATCAGCAACGGGATAAATTATACCTGCCTCAAGGAGCTTTAGTATTTCTTTTCTTACCACTTCTTTCATCTTAGGATTCAGCCGTCGTTGATGATCAATAACTGGTTTGGCATCTTCCTCCAAATTTATTTTGTGTTGACATAGAGTGGGACTAATGCCCTTAAGATCATCAAGAGTATATCCAATAGTAGCACGGTGCTTCTTCAGAGTTTTCAATAATTTCTCTTCCTCCTTCTCTGAAAGGTTAGCACTAATAATAACAGGACATATTTTCTTTTCATCAAGATAAGCATATTTAAGAGTATGACACGTCTCCAACGTATCTATAATTTTTGATTGATCCATGCTATATTATCTACTGTTTTGGACATTATTGGGCTTTATTATACACTTCTATATTATTTTTGGGACTAACCTACTAACCGGAGGCCCAACCCATAATTGTTGTTTTTGCCTATTTTAGGGTTTCGAAGAAAAGGAATATCCAACGGAATGAAACCTT
The DNA here is from genome assembly GCF_003073215.2 of Triticum urartu. Classification (NCBI taxonomy): domain Eukaryota; kingdom Viridiplantae; phylum Streptophyta; class Magnoliopsida; order Poales; family Poaceae; genus Triticum; species Triticum urartu. The sequence goes on from NC_053028.1 coordinate 220,887,084, forward strand.
TGGGAACGTGATTTTTGGAACGAACAAGACCCAGGAGACTTGGACCCTATGTCAAGCAACCAACAGGGAGGCCACCAGGTAGGGGGCATGCCTACCCCCCCCCCCCCCAGGCACGCCCTCCACCCTTGTGGGCCCCCTGTTGCTCCACCGACGTACTTCTTCCTCCTATATATACCTACATACCCCCAAACAATCAGATACGGAGCCAAAACCCTAATTCCACCACCATAACTTTCTGTATCCACGAGATCCCATCTTGGGGCCTGTTCCGGAGCTCCGCCAGAGGGGGCATCGATCACGGAGGGCTTCTACATCAACACCATAGCCTCTCCGGTGAAGTGTGAGTAGTTTACCTCAGACCTACGGGTCCATAGTTATTAGCTAGATGCCTTCTTCTCTCTTTTTGGATCTCAATACAAAGTTCTCCCCTCTTGTGGAGATCTATTCGATGTAATCTTCTTTTGCGGTGTGTTTGTTGAGACCGATGAATTGTGGGTTTATGATCAAGTTTATCTATGAACAATATTTGAATCTTCTCTGAATTCTTTTATGTATGATTGGTTATCTTTGCAAGTCTCTTCAAATTATCAGTTTGGTTTGGCCTACTAGATTGATCTTTCTTGCAATGGGAGAAGTGCTTAGCTTTGGGTTCAATCTTGCGGTGTCCTTTCCCAGTGACAGTAGGGGCAGCAAGGCACGTATTTTATTGTTGCCATCGAGGATAACAAGATGGGGTTTTCATCATATTGCATGAGTTTATCCCTCTACATCATGTCATCTTGCTTAAAGCGTTACTCTGTTCTCTTGAACTTAATACTCTAGATGCATGCTGGATAGCGGTCGATGTGTGAAGTAATAGTAGTAGATGCAGGCAGAAGTCGGTCTACTTGTCTTGGACGTGATCCTATATACATGATCATACCTAGATATTCTCATAACTATGCTCAATTCTGTCAATTGCTCAACAGTAATTTGTTCACCCACCGTAAAACACCTATGCTCTTGAGAGAAGCCACTAGTGAAAACTATGGCCCCCGGGTCTATCTTCATCATATTAATCTTCCAATACTTAGTTATTTTCATTGCTTTTATTTTACTTTGCATCTTTATCATCAAAATACCAAAAATATTATCTTATCATATCTATCAGATCTCACTCTCATAAGTGACCGTGTAAGGATTGACAACCCCTTATCGCGTTGGTTGCGAGGATTTATTTGTTTTGTGTAGGTGCGAGGGACTCGCGTGTAGCCTCCTACTGGATTGATACCTTGGTTCTCAAGAACTGATGGAAATACTTACGCTACTTTGCTGCACCACCCTTTCCTCTTCAAGGGAAAACCAATGCAAGTGCTCAAGAGGTCGCAAGAAGGATTTCTGGCGCCGTTGCCGGGGAGGTCTACGCAAAAGTCAAACATACCAAGTACCCATCACAAATCCTTATCTCCCGCATTACATTATTTTCCATTTGCCTCTCGTTTTCCTCTCCCCCACTTCACCCTTGCCGTTTTATTCGCCCTCTCTCTCTATCCTCCCTCTCTTTCTGTATTTGCTTCTTTTTGCACGTTCCCCATTTGCTTGTTGTTATGGCGAGTCCTCTATCTTCTCTGTTGTCTCCCGGGAATGAAGTTCTAAATTTTAAGCAAAGGGAGGGAGAAAATCTAAAAGACGCTTGGTATAGAATTTGCAATGCTCATAATAGATCTACCAGGAAGCAATCTACTTCCGTTCTTCTTCACGATTTTTATGTAGGCGTTACTCCTTGGCACAGATATATCCTTGATACCATTACCGGAGGGAATTTCTTGGGTAGCCATACTTTTGATTCTTACAATGCTACGATAGATTTGTTTGGCTCACCACCTCTTTTGGTTAATGGAACTATGTTATCTTTGGAGCATGTAATGCAAAAACATGAAATTATTGAAAATAAAGTTGCTACCGTTGAGTTAATTGAAAATTTCGATAAAAAGATCCACAACCAAATTACCCACTATGGATCTAAAGTAGGAGTAATTTTGAAAAATATTAAAGAGAAGGAACCTATAGTTAATGAAAGAATAAATCATGATTCCATTAGAATCGATAAACTTGAGGGTATCATTACCAACTTGGGAACCGCTTTTTCTTCCGTAAAGAATACTCCAACTCCTCCAACTAAAATTTCCAAGCATATGTATGTTCCAAAAAATAAAGGTGAATCCTCTAGCAAAGAAACTGCGGATCTCAAATCTATAAGTGTTCACCCTAATCTTTTTGCTATCATTAAGGAACCATTTGCTGCCAATGATTTTTTAGATCTTGTGCCTAAAAGTTTGATAATCATTAAAAAATAAAAAAATTCCTAAGGATCGTAGATGCCTCATAGAAGAATTGCCTACCAAAGATGGCAATACCTAGATCTATCCTTGCTTTTTATGCCTAGCTAGGGGCGTTAAACGATAGCGCTTGTTGGGAGGCAACCCAATTTTATTTTTATTCCTTGCTTTTTGATCCTGTTTAGTAATAAATAATTTATCTAGCCTCTTTTTTGGTTGTGATTTTGTGTTTAATTAGTGTTTGTGCCAAGTAGAACCGTTGGGAAGACTTGGGGAAAGTCTTGTTAATCTTACTGTAAAAAACAGAAACTTTAGCGCTCACGAGAACTGCTGCCATTTTTATTTGGAAAGTGATATTTAGTTAATTATTTTTTAAGATGATTAATAGATAAATTCCTCACGTCCATCAATTTATTTCATAATATTTGGGGTTCCATATCTTGCGCTAGCTGCAGATTACTACAGATTGTTCTGTTTTTGACAGATTCTGTTTTTCATGTGTTGTTTGCTTATTTTGATGAATCTATGGCTAGTAAAATAGTTTATAAACCATAGAGAAGTTGTAATACAGTAGGTTTAACACCAATATAAATAAGGAATGAGTTCATTACAGTACCTTGAAGTGGTCTTTTGTTTTCTTTCGCAAACGGAGCTCACGAGATTTTCTACTTTAAGTTTTGTGTTGTGAAGTTTTCAAGTTTTGGGTAAGATTTGATGGATTATGGAACAAGGAGTGGCAAGAGCCTAAGCTTGGGGATGACCATGGCACCCCCAATATAATCTAAGGACACCTAAAAGCCAAAGCTTGGGGATGCCCCGGAAGGCATCCCCTCTTTCGTCTACTTCTATCGGTAACTTTACTTGGAGCTATATTTTTATTCACCACATGATATGTGTTTTGCTTGGAGCGTCTTGTATGATTTGAGTCTTTATTTTTTTAGTTTACCACAATCATCCTTGCTGTACACACCTTTTGAGAGAGACACACATGATTCGGAAATTATTAGAATACCCTATGTGCTTCACTTATATCTTTTGAGTATATAGTTTTGCTCTAGTACTTCACTTATATCTTTTAGAGCACGGTGGTGGATTTGTTTTATAGAAATTATTGATCTCTCATGCTTCACTTAGATTAATAATAAAATTCTCTTATGAGTGTGTTGAATACTATGAGAAGTTTGATACTTGATAATTGTTTTGAGATATGGAGATGGTGATATTAGAGTCATGCTAGTTGAGTAGTTGTGAATTTGAGAAATACTTGTGTTAAAGTTTGTGATTCCCGTAGCATGCACGTATGGTGAACCGTTATGTGATGAAGTCGGAGCATGATTTATTTATTGATTGTCTTCCTTATGAGTGGCGGTCGGGGATGAGAGATGGTCTTTTCCTACCAATCTATCCCCCTAGGAGCATGCGCGTAATACTTTGCTTTGATAACTTGTAGATTTTTGCAATAAGTATGTGAGTTCTTTATGACTAATGTTGAGTCCATGGATCATACGCACTCTCACCCTTCCAGCATTGCTAGCCTCTCTAATACCGCGCACCTTTCGCCGGTATCATACACCCACCATATACCTTCCTCAAAACAGCCACCATACCTACCGATTATGGCATTTCCATAGCCATTCCGAGATATATTGCCATGCAAATTTCCACCATTCCGTTTATCATGACACACTCCATCATTGTCATATTGCTTTGCATGATCATGTAGTTGACATTGTATTTGTGGCAAAGCCACCGTTCATAATTCTTTCATACATGTCACTCATGAGTCATTGCATATCCCGGTACACCGCCGGAGGCATTCATATAGAGTCGTATCTTGTTCTAAGTATCGAGTTGTAATTCTTGAGTTGTAAGAAAATAAAAGTGTGATGGTCATCATTATTAGAGCATTGTCCCAAGTGAGGAAAGGATGATAGAGACTATGATTCCCCCACAGGTCGGGATGAGACTCCGGACGAAAAAAAGGGGGCCAAAAAAATAGAAGGCCCAAATAAAAAATGAGAGAAAAAGAGAGAAGGGACAATGCTACTATCCTTTTACCACACTTGTGCTTCAAAGTAGCACCATGATCTTCATAATAGAGAGTCTCCTTTGTTATCACTTTTATATACTAGTGGGAAATTTTCATTATAGAACTTGGCTTGTATATTCCAATGATGGGCTTCCTCAAAATGCCCTAGGTCTTCGTGAGCAAGCGAGTTGGATGCACACCCACTTAGTTGCTTTTTGAGCTTTCATATATTTATAGCTCTAGTGCATCCGTTGCATGGCAATCCCTACTCACTCACATTGATATCTATTGATGGGCATCTCCATAGCCTGTTGATACACCTAGTCGATGTGAGACTATCTTCTCCTTTTTGTCTCCTCCACAACCACCATTCTATTCCACCTAAAGTGCTATATCCATGGCTCACGCTCATGTATTGCGTGAAAATTGAAAAAGTTTTGATAATGTCAAAAGTATGAAACAATTGCTTGGCTTGTCATCGGGGTTGTGCATGATTTAAATACTTTGTGTGGTGAAGATAGAGCATAGCCAGACTATATGATTTTGTACGGATAACTTTCCTTGGCCATGTTATTTTGAAGAGACATAATTGCTTAGTTAGTATGCTTGAAGTATTATTATTTCTATGTCAATATTGAACTTTTGTCTTGAATCTTTTGGATCTGAATATTCATACCACAATTAAGAAGAATTACATTGAAAATATGCCAAGTAGCATTCCACATCAAAAATTCTGTTTTTATCATTTACCTACTCGAGGACGAGCAGGAATTAAGCTTGGGGATGCTTGATACGTCTCCAACGTATCTATAATTTTTTATTCCTCTATGCTATATTATCTATTGTTTTGGACATTATTGGGCTTTATTATACACTTTTATATTATTTTTGGGACTAACCTACTAACTGGAGGCCCAGCCCAGAATTGCTGTTTTTGCCTATTTTAGGTTTTCAAAGAAAAGGAATATCAAACGGAGTCCAAACAGAATGAAACCTTCGGGAACGTGATTTTTGGAACGAACAAGACCCAGGAGACTTGGACCCTACGTCAAGCAACCAACAGGGAGGCCACGAGGTAGGCCTACCACCCCCCCAGGCGCGCCCTCCACCCTCGTGGGCCCCCTGTTGCTCCACCGACGTACTTCTTCCTCCTATATATACCTACGTACCCCCAAATGATCAGATACGGAGCCAAAACCCTAATCCCACCGCCGTAACTTTCTGTATCCATGAGATCCCATCTTGGGGTCTTTCTGGAGCTCCGCTGGAGGGGGCATCGACCACGGAGGGCTTCTACATCAACACCATAGCCTCTCCTATGAAGTGTGAGTAGTTTACCTCAGACCTACAGGTCGATAGTTATTAGCTAGATGCCTTCTTCTCTCTTTTTGGATCTCAATACAAAGTTCTCCCCCTCTCTTGTGGAGATCTATTCGATGTAATCTTCTTTTGCGGTGTGTTTGTTGAGACCGATGAATTGTGGGTTTATGATCAAGTTTATCTATGAACAATATTTGAATCTTCTCTGAATTCTTTTATGTATGATTGGTTACCTTTGCAAGTCTCTTCGAATTATCAGTTTGGTTTGGCCTACTAGATTGATCTTTCTTGCAATGGGAGAAGTGCTTAGCTTTGGGTTCAATCTTGCGGTGTCCTTTTCCAGTGACAGTAGGGGCAGCAAGGCACGTATTGTATTGTTGCCATCGAGGATAACAAGATAGGGTTTTCATCATATTGCATGAGTTTATCCCTCTACATCATGTCAACTTGATTAAAGCGTTACTCTGTTATCTTGAACTTAATACTTTAGATGCATGCTGGATAGCGGTCGATGTGTGGAGTAATAGTAGTAGATGCAGGCAGGAGTCGGTCTACTTTTCTTGGACGTGATGCCTATATACATGATCATACCTAGATATTCTCATAACTATGCTCAATTCTGTCAATTGCTCAACAGTAATTTGTTCACCCACCGTAAAACACCTATGCTCTTGAGAGAAGCCACTAGTGAAACCTATGGCCCCCGGGTCTATCTTCATCATATTAATCTTCCAATACTTAGTTATTTTCATTGCTTTTTTTTACTTTGCATCTTTATCATCAAAATACCAAAAATATTATCTTATCATATCTATCAGATCTCACTCTCGTAAGTGACCGTGTAGGGATTGACAACCCCTTATCGCGTTGGTTGCGAGGATTTATTTGTTTTGTGTAGGTGCGAGGGGCTCGCGCGTAGCCTCCTACTGGATTGATACCTTGGTTCTCAAAAACTGATGGAAATACTTACGCTACTTTGCTGCACCACCCTTTCCTCTTCAAGGGAAAACCAACGCAAGTGCTCAAGATGTAGCAGAGTATCAGGTAATGGTTTAAGCTCAAACAGGGGATCACCCTTGGATTTCAACGGGCAAATTGTGTTTCAGAATAGGTCCCTTTTAAAGAATACTTCATCTATTTCCCTTCTTTCATTCATGAACATATCATTTTCATGGTCTACCAAATATTGTTCTAAAGGATCAGTAGGAGGCACGGCAATAGAAGCAAGACCAATATTTTCATCTTTACTAGGCAATTCTTTATCATGGGGTTGTCTACGAAATTTAGCAAAATTAAACTCATGAGACATATCCCCTAAACCAACAGAAACAATATCCTTATTGCAGTCTATCTTAGCATTAACTGTGTTCAAGAAGGGTCTACCAAATATAATGGGACAAAAGATATCTTGTGGGGAACCCAGAACAAGAAAATCAGCAGGATATTTAGCCTTCCCACACAAGACTTCAACGTCTTTAACAATCCCAATTGGTGAAATAGTATCTCTATTAGCAAGCTTAATGGTAACATCAATACCTTCTATCTCAGCTAGTGCAATATCATGCATAATTTCTTTGTATAAGGAAATAGGTATTGCACTAGCACTAGAACCCATATCACATAAGCCATGATAACAATGATCTCCTATTTTAACAGAAATAACAGGCATGCCCATGACAGGTCTATGTTTATCGTTAGCACCAGGTTTTGCAATTCTAGCAGTCTCATCACAGAAGTTAATAACCTGCCCATCAATATTATTGGCCAAGAGATCTTTAACCATAGCAACATTAGATTCAACTTTAACTTGCTCAAGGGGTTTAGGTGTCTTAATATTACTTTTGTTGACCACAGTTGAAGCTTTAGCATGATTCTTTATTCTAATAGGGAAAGGTGGTTTCTCAACATAAGCAGTAGGAACAATAGGATCATTATAAGTGATAATCTTTTCTTCAACTTTAATAGGTGCAACTACTTTTACTTCAATGGGAGAATTATATTTAAACCACTTCTCCGTAGGGAGATCAACATGAGTAGCAAAAGATTCACAGAAAGAAGCTACTATCTCAGAGTCAAGTCCATATTTAGTGCTAAATTTACGGAAAACATCGATATCCATAAAAGATTTAGCACAATCAAAATTAGGTGTTATACCTGACTCCTTACCTTCGTTGAGATCCCAATCCTCAGAGTTGCGTTTTATTCTCTCCGATAAATTCCATTTATATTCAATAGTCTTCATCATAAGGGAACCAGTACAAGAAGTGTCGAGCATGGAGCGATTGTTGTCAGAAAGCCGAGCATAAAAATTTTGAATAATCATTTCTCTTGAGAGCTCATGATTGGGGCATGAATATAAAATTGACTTAAGCCTCCCTCAAGCTTGAGCGATGCTTTCTCCTTCGCGAGGCCAAAAATTATATATATAATTACGATCACGATGAACAAGATGCATATGATAAAACTTCTGACGGAATTCCAATTTCAACCGTTTGTAGTCCCATGATCCCATATCATCACATAGCCTATGCCATGTCAATGCATCTCCCTTCAAAAATAAAGGGAAGACCTTCTTCTTGATAACATCATCGGGCATACCTGCAAGCTTAAATAATCCACAAACTTCATCCACATAGATTAAGTGTAAGTCGGGATGCAATGTTCCATCTCCTGCAAAAGGATTAGCTAGCAGTTTCTCTATCATACCCGAAGGAATTTCAAAGTAAACATTTTCATTTTCAGTAGGTTGAGTAGGTTGAGGAGCAACTATTTGCTCTACCGGTCGAGGTGAAGATGCCCCGAATAAACCCCTCAAAGGATTATGTTCCATAGTAACAAGCGACAGTAAATTTCCACACACTATATAAATTTTTCTTACCAAATTCCACCTACCAAAGGCGCTTCACTCCCCAGCAATGGCGCCAGAAAAGAGTCTTGATGACCCACAAGTATAGGGGATCTATCGTAGTCCTTTCGATAAGTAAGAGTGTCGAACCCAACGAGGAGCAGAAGAAAATGGTAGGTGGTTTTCAGCAAGGTATTCTCTGCAAGCACTGAAATTGTCGGTAACAGATAGTTTTGTCATAAGGTAATTGGTAACGAGTAGCAGGTAATAAAAGTAAATAAAGTGCAGCAAGATGGCCCAATCCTTTTGTAGCAAAGGACCAGCCTGGACAAACTCTTATATGATGTAAAGCGCTCCCAAGGACACATGGGAATTATCATCAAGCTAGTTTTCATCATGATCATATGATTCACGTTCGGTACTTTGATAATCTGATATGTGGGTGGACCGGTGCTTGGGTACTGTCCTTACTTGGACAAGTATCCCACTTATGACTAACCCCTATTGCAAGCATCCACAACTACAACAGAAGTATTAAGGTAAACCTAACCATAGCATGAAACATATGGATCCAAATTAGCCCCTTACGAAGCAACACATAAACTAGGGTTTAAGCTTCTGTCACTCTAGCAAACCATCATCTACTTATTACTTCCCAATGCCTCCCTCTAGGCCCAAACAATGGTGAAGTGTCATGTAGTCGACGTTCACATGACACCACTAGAGGGATGACAACATACATCTCATCAAAATATCAAACGAATACCAAATTCACATGACTACTAATAGCAAGACTTCTCCCATGTCCTCAGGAACAAAAGTAACTACTCACAAAGCATATTCATGTTCATAATCAGAGGAGTATTAATATGCATAATGTTTCTGAACATATGATCTTCCACCAAGTAAACCAACTAGCATCAACTACAAGGAGTAATCAACACTACTACCAACCCACAGGTACCAATCTGAGGTTTGGATACAAAGATTGGATACAAGAGATGAACTAGGGTTTGAGATGAGATGGTGCTGGTGAATATGTTGATGGAGATTGACCCCCTCCCAATGAGAGGATCATTGGTGATGATGATGGTGATGAATTCCCCCTCTCGGAGGGAAGTTTCCCCGGCAGAACAGCTCCGCCAGAGCCCTAGATTGGTTCCGCCTCGTGGCGGCGGAGTCTTGTCCCGAAAGCTTGCTTATGATTTTTTTCCTCCACGAAAGACTCCATATAGCAGAAGATGGGCATCGGAGGACCACCAGGGGGCCCACGAGGCAGGGGGCGCGCCCCCCACCCTCGTGGCTGATGGGTGGCCCCCTCTGGTACTTCTTGCACTCAATATTTTTTATATATTCTGAAACGTGCTCCCGTGAAGTTTCAAGACTTTTGGAGCTGTGCAGAATAGGTCTCTAATATTTGCTCCTTTTCCAGCCTGAATCCCAGCTACCGCGTTCTCCCTCTTCATGTAAACCTTGTAAAATAAGAGAGAATAGGCATAAGTATTGTGACATAATGTGTAATAACAACCCATAATGCAATAAATATCGATATAAAAACGTGATGCAAAATTGACGTATCATCTAGATAGGGAGAGCACCGCTAGGCAGCCATGAGTCTAACTAGAACGTCGTAGTGCGTCCGTCCCTGACGGAGACACTAGAGACCGCCCTGTACACTGGCATAAGCTTTGTCAGGGAGGTCAAGTGTGGTCCGAGGAGAGATGTCATCGCCGCCATGGTCAGCAGTGAGCGCCCAAGCTCGCCCCAAACCCAGCGTGCCCATGGTGCATCCTTGGCGCGAGTGTAGACGGTGAAGGAGCTTCATCAGGAGGCACCGGTTCTGGACCGGAAGAGCACGCACCCCCAGCCCTCCCTCTTCCTTGGAGCAAACCACACGGTCCCATGCAACGAGGCACTAGGCTCTCGATGCTCTGTCCGCCCCGGACCAAAGGAAGGAGCGACACATGGCTTTAATTGCCTAGAGGATAGAAGGCGAGATCTCCATCGCCGCCATGGCATATGTAGGGAGGGCGTCCAACACGGCATTTAGCAACACCAGGCGCCCCCCCCAAAGGACAGCAGCTGCGCGCGGCAGTCGGAGAGGTAGTGCTCCGCTTTGGCAATGAGCGGGAGGAAGTCGACCATCGAGAGCTTGCGGTTGGAGAGCAGAAGGCTGAGATAGACTTGAGGGAAGCTCCCCACGACGCAGCCCAGCACCTGGACCATCTCGTGAAGCTCGCACTCGGGGATGTGCACGGATGCGGCGGTGCTTTTGTGGAAGTTGATGACAAGCCCCGTTGCAGCCACGAAATCGTCGAGGATGCCCTTCAGGCGCTGCACTGCATCCAGCTCTGCACACATGATGACGATTGTGTCGCTGGCGTATTGAAGGACGAGTGGAGGCGCATCATCAATCAGGGGGTGATGCATCCCCCCGTCTCTCTTGATCATCTGTTGGAGCACATTCGCGACAAGTAGGAACAGGTAGGGGGTGAGGGGGTCCCCCAGCCGCAACCCCTTCTTGCAGTTTATCCACCTCCCGAGTACGCCGTTAAGGACCACCGCGGACATGAACGAGTGGAAGATTGAGTCCATCCAATCACACCAGAGGGAGGGAAAGCCGCACACTTCCATAATCCGACGAGGGCTACGCTAGTCGATGGAATCAAAGGCCTTGGCGAAATCCAGCTTCAGGACCAGAGAGGGGGCCCGACGAGTCTCGCAGCACTACACAAACTCCGTCACGAACACAAAGTTCTCGGAGGTGCTTCGCCCCTTGATGAACCCGGATTGATCAATGTCCACCACATCAGTGATTTGTTGTTGTAGACGGGTGGTCAGAACCTTGCAGGGGATCTTGACATCACCGTTTTGTAGCGAGATGGAGCAGAAACCACCAGGCGCGAGCACCCCCTTGGCTTTGGGAAGCAGCACAATATGTGCGCGGTTGATACATGAGAGGTTCACAGAGTTGTCATAGAACCCCACCAACAATCACAGCATGTCGCCGCGGACCAGCGGCCAGTCGGCTTGGTAGAAGGCTGGACCCAGGCCATCGGGCCCGAGAGCGTTGGTTCTGTCGAGGCCCTTGACAGCAGCCTCGAGCTCCGCCATATCGAAGGGGGCGACCAACCTGGCACCATCAACAGTGGCGGCGCCCTCGTACAGCTCGTACAGGTCGAAGCGTCAGATGGGGTCCCTGGCCCGCCAAGGAGGTCAGTGTAGAAGGCGTGGAGGGCCTCCGCCTTGGCCATGTGGCCGCCGCCAACATCCAACGCTTTGATCCGGTTGGACGGGTAGCGCTGGGACGCCTGAGCATGGAAGAAGCGGGTGTTCTCATCCCCTTCCTCCACCCAGCGAAACTTCCCCCTGCCCCCCCCCCCCCCCCCCCCCCCCCCCCCCCCCCCCTCCCCCTCCTACACACACACACAAAGATGGACAATTATGGCATGCACATTGCCTGTCGTGTAGACCCGACAAATTAATGGCATATATTCAATCGGATCGGCCTCTACCGTCCAAGATTTAAACATTGTGAATTCCTGATGGCTACTTATGAACGGCCTGGCGTGATAAGATCACCGCCTTTCTGGCTACGCAGCGTCTCCATCAGATATGATATTTCTCCGGGAACGTCCGCGTCGAGTTTTTCAGACAATCTCCGGAAATCGCGTTGAGTTTGACTGAGGGATGCTATTATTCGCTACTACAGCTATATACATCCACTAATATAAGTACGTACTGGGATAATGCCACCAATATAAGTACACCTGGGATTATGTACGTACACTATTGTAGAACCTCGATACATTCTCCAACTCGAACTGTCTCCGCAATGCTCCTGCTATTTCGTGGTTTCTCAAGCTGTGCCAACAATCGCAAGTCCATCCAAAAAGAATGTCACACGCTCAACTATAATATTCCTTATGATTTGACTTGTTCGTACTCTCATTCCGTATCTCCTCTCTGCAACATGTATTCAGGGGAATCAGGATGGTAATCGGCACCGCTGATCGCAGTCACCGTCTGCTAACGTGGAGCCATCACTCGCCGCTCCCTGCGCCCAGCTCGCATGTATAAATACCCGTCAGACAGCAGGGTTGATCGACAATAGCGAGCACACTAGTGACCGGGTTGGAATGGATAGGGCTCTTCTCGTGCCCGCTCTCCTGCTCGCGGCTCTGCTAGCTTGCAGCGGCGGCGGCGTCCATGGCGCCGGGTTCAACAGGTACAGCTTCCCCAAGGGGTTCATCTTCGGCACCGGCTCCTCCGCCATTCAGGTATCATATCATATGTCTTGGTATACGTTGCTTAGACGAGCTTGTTTCTCTGGCCTGCTGAATAAGGTTGTTTGGTGTAGTTTTCTTATACTACCTGCCATTCTGCATTTCTTGGTTGCAGTATGAGGGAGCTGTGAATCTGCGGGGCAAGAACATCTGGGACACCTTCGCTCGCACCCCAGGTTCAGATCTTCAACTAACCACTGGCTCTCATAATACTGCCGACAAGATAGGACTAATAATACAGTTGCTAGTGTACTTTAGCTACAACACGCGTTCCGCGAGCTGAGCCTCTGTTCAATTACTTTAGAGAATAGGAATAGGAGGCAAGGCATCGCTTTCCCCGATTTCTGACCTCTTAGCCGACGACGAGCATGTGTGTCGTACCATGCACGCTCTGCTCAAACATGGACGTCACGCCGAGAGAAAAACCGTAGCGGCTTCCGTCCTGGATCGGGAAAAAACCCCGAAGAAATGTACTGACGGCGAGTAAAACACACTGTGACTGCAGGTAAAATAGCCGACGGCAGCAACCCGGATACGGCAAACGACTTCTATCATCGCTACAAGGTGCGCCCTCTTTGTTGTCTGATCGAATTCGGGGCCGCCGTTAACCACATGCCATGCTTTGACCGATCTCGTCGTGGATCTGTGAATGCAGGACGATCTGAAGATGATAACCGACATGAATATGGACACCTTCCGGTTCTCCCTTGCGTGGAGCAGGATCCTTCCAAGTAGGGTCAAGTTTGAGCAGAGTGTCGAAATAACTGAATGTAGCTAGTTCAACATTTTGTTCTGACTGACCGGTTGCTGCAGACGGAACCATAGCCGGAGGAATCAACAAAGCAGGGGTCGATTTCTACAACAGCCTCATCGACGAGGTTTTGGCTAGAGGTAATGAATCAAGACGTACCTTTCTGTTCATCCATTGAAAAAGAAGAACTTGCTCTGACGAACGTTGTTCCGTGGCTGCAGGTCTGACGCCTTTCGTCACAATCTTCCACTTCGACACCCCCCAGGTCCTCGAGGACAAATACGGAGGCTTCTTGAGCGAAAACATCATGTAATGAAGCTACTGTTCTTAGAGATAATGGAAGTCGTTTGTGAGTAGTGTACTTGACATAGTACGTACGTCACGTGCAGAAAGGACTACGTGGAGTACGCGGAGCTGTGCTTCAAGCTGTTCGGCGACCGGGTGAAGTTCTGGACCACCTTCAACGAGCCCATGATCTTCTGCGCCTTCGGCTACGGCAGCGGCAGCACGGCCCCGGGCCGCTGCTCGCCGTACGTGTCCAAGGCCTGCGGCGCCGGGGACTCCTCCACGGAGCCCTACATCGCCGGCCACAACCTCCTCATCGCGCACGCCGAGGCCGTGCGCCTGTACCGCACCAGGTACCAGCCGGCGCAGCGGGGCCAGGTCGGCATCGTGCAGGTGTCCCACTGGTTCATCCCCTACGACGCCGCCTCCGACGCCGACCGGCACGCCGTGAAGCGCAGCCTGGACTTCATGCTCGGCTGGTTCATGCACCCGGTGGCGTTCGGGGAGTACCCGGCGACGATGCGCCGGCTGGTCGGCCGCCGGCTGCCGGAGTTTACCAAGGAGCAGTCCGACATGCTCAAGGGGTCCTACGACTTCCTCGGCCTCAACTATTACACGAGCAACTACGCGCAGGCCGCCGCGCGCGCGCCCGACCGGCGCCAGCCGTCGTACGGCACCGACCACCGGGTCAACCAGACCGGCTACCGCAACGGCGTCCCCATCGGCCCACCGGTACGATCTTGCGGGTGCAGTATCGAGCTGATTTCACAAGAGATTTCATCATCGATCTGAATGAATGTACGTACGCATATATCTTTGTATGTAGGCGTACACGCCCATCTTCTTCAACTACCCGCCTGGGCTGCGCGAGCTGCTGCTTTACATCCGGAGGATCTACGGCAACCGCCCCATCTACATCACCGAAAACGGTAAACCAGAAAACCATTTCTGTTGATTTGTCCCTCGGTTCAGTTCAAGTATAACTGATAGTATTGCTGTTCGATGCAGGCACCGACGAGGCGAACAACAGCACAATCCCGATCAAAGAGGCGCTCAAGGACGACACCCGCATCTCCTTCCACGTCAACCACCTCAAGTTCGTGCACAAGGCCATCCAGTACGTGCGCGCACACACATCAATTTTTCTCTAGGACTGTGAAGATGATACATCAAGCATTACTCCAAACAAATTTCAGAGTACTATTTTTCCATTCGATGTTTAACATTTTACCGTGCCTCTCTAGGGAGGGGGTGAACGTGAAGGGTTACATCACATGGACGTTCCTGGACGGCTTCGAGTTCGGTGACGGATTCAAGGACCGGTTCGGCCTCATCTACGTCGACTATGCCACGCTCGCCAGGTACCGCAAGAAGTCCAGCTACTGGATCCAGGACTTCCTTCAGAGGCACTGATCGACGGTGAAGATGGCCGGGAATTACATTAGTTATTTTTTGGACGGTCAGAAAATGAAGCGATTTGAGTGAATAATCGATCGAGCGATCCTCCGTACGTCGATTGCAGGCGCATGCTATTCATGCGTGCATGTGTGACAAGATTGCAGCGAATAAATGTCGTACAATTTATGTACTCGTAAAGAAATGCTTAAAAAAGGGCACTCGTAAAGAAGCGTCGTACGATTTCTTGTATATGATTATCAATAATAATGAATTCAACCCAATGGTCGTTTGGAAGAAGAAGAAAATGAATGTCAATAATGTAAGGCCATCGCTACGCTGCCTGTCAATAATGTAAGGCCATCGCTACGCCGCCTTCAAACCATCTGTAACTGTCTGAACCGCGTGGTCAGAACTGTCTGAACCGCGCTGGCAGATGTGTTTTGCCATTTAGCCCTCAAATAATCGATATGGTTGACTAGAAGGGGGTGAATAGACAACTACCAATTTTTATTTTTTCTTAACAAATTAGGTTTAGCAACAAATATGTTGTCTAGATATGCAACTAAGTGAGCAAGCTATATGATGCTAGTAACAACAACAACACAAGCAAGCAAATGATACAACACTAATAGAGCTTGCATAAAGTAAAGGTAAGAAGTAACCACAAATGAAGCCGGTGAAGACAAGGATGTGTTACTGAATTTCCTTCCCTTTGAGGAGAAGTACGTCTCCGTTGGAGCGGTGTGGAGGCACAATGCTCCCCAATAAGCCACTAGGGCCACCGTATTCTTCTCAAATCCTCGCACAATGCAAGATATCGTGATTCCACTAGTGGTGCCCTTAAAGGGAATGACCGAACCTTTACGAACAAGGTTCGGTGTCGGTGTGAAATTCGGCAGACCTCGAGGTAGGGGATCCCGAGTTGTGGATCGCGGATCGATGGTAACAGGAACAGAGGAGACAATGTTTACCCAGGTTCGGGCCCTCTTGATGGAGGTAAAACCATACGTCCTACTCTTGTTATTGATGGAGATGTATCAAGTACAGAGTTGATCTACCTCGAGATCATGAGTTGTGTTCTACCTCTAGGGCTAGGTGAATGTAATTGTGATTCGGTCCCTCTACAGGCTAAACCCCTTGGCTTATATACACGCCAGGCAGGGCATCTAGGGTTACATGGTCGGTATCCAGGGGATCATTTGGAGGCGATAGAAGATATCTTGGAATCTACGCAAAGTCTTCGACAAGTGTGGTCTTGAACATCCATGTAGGTTCCGGAGTCCATCATGACGAGAGTGGGGGGCCCACCAGCCCAGTCCGAGAACCATAGGCTGACTAGGTTAGTACCCCCTATTCCCGGACACCGTCAGTAGTAGCCCCTGAACTGGTCTTCGACACTAAGGACAACGCTCATGGACTTCGATCCCGGTGTCTTCGGCTCGATAGGCGAGTTCCCGTGTTTGACACCCGTAGTTCGGCTTCTAAGAGTCCTCGGCACGGTTGATGGTCTTACCTGGGGGGGGGGCACTACACGTGGCTTCCAATTTCTGACCTTGGTAACCGTGTCTTTTTGGGGAATCGAGTCCCTTTAAGGCGAGACGTCAAAGCATCGGTTTCTTTCCTTTTTATTTATGAGCAGAACACCCAAATTTTACTCTATAGTACATCTCAGCCCTTCCCCTCAAGCAAACCATGCAAGCCTCCCTTTCCCCCCAAGTCCAACCTCGAGAACTTTTCCAATGGTGAGCGACACAGGTTCTTTGAGGTGCGCCACAGCCCCATCAGAGGTGACTAGGGAAGTTGCGTCGTTTTGGGTATCCAATTGGAGCACCTGGCTACCCAAGGATATCTACTAGATTCGAATCTGGCCGCCACTCGCCCTAGATTAATGTCCATGAATGGGCAAGCACACACGGAGAGTCACCCTACCCCTCGAGAGGGCAAAAGGGTATGTTTTGTTTCCTTCCTCCTACGTGGCCTGGGATTTCCTATCCACCCTTTTCTTCGGGGTTTGCTTGAGTTCTATGGATTACAACTCCACCACCTCACCCAACTCGATTCTACACATCGCGGGGTTCGTTGCCCTCTGCGAGATGCACCTCGGATGCGAGGCGCACTTCGATCTATGGAGGAAGTATTTTTGCATAGTGCCTTGCTCCTTGGACGAGGCTATTTGAAGTGGGAGCGGCCGAGGTCTGTCGAATCGAAGGGACTAACTACCCATCAGGGACACCTCAGGAGGATACATAGGTCTGGCCATCCGAGTGGTTTATATAGAAGATGTTCTACTTCTCGACCCAGTTTGGCCTGGACTCCCCTCGTTCTCCTTAGAGCCCCCCGAGGAGGCGCTATACCTGGAGACCACGGAGCACCGCTCCAGAGGAGGGTGCCGATGTAATTAATCTGGCAGCTCAGGTAAAGCAGTTGTCCAGCACTAGCCTCACCATAATAGACGTGATGGCTATGGAGATCAACCGAAGAGTCCAGCCACTTCGGCAGCGCCAACACCCTTTGTGTATGTACAATGGGGAGGAGGATGCCTCTCGATCAATTCGGAAAAGCTTTTTTGATCAAACGGCCTTTGGGACCGCACTAGCCAGTATCTACCAAGGGTCAGCGGAAGATTTTGCCAGGCAGCGATTCCGAGATGGACTATCCTACTACAACCTTACTGACATAGTAAGTTATCCCATATTTCCTTGTCTACCCGCGTTGTTCTAATAGTTAATTCATCCTACCGACCATTTACTGAGTCCGCACAGAGATGGAGGCGCTGGATCGAGACTGTAAGCAGTCCCGCACCCGAAGCGGAGACGCATCGTCGGGCGAAGGACCCTGTTTTTCATGAAGATGAGGAACTAGCCCTTATTTATGAAGGGAGGAAGTTTTATCTAGAGAGCCTTGACGGCTCGAGGGTGGTCGTCACCCCTGACATGCCGGGGACGAGGCCGGCCTCCACAGTAAAGCCTTCTACCTCTACTCGAGCTCCTTGCCCTGAAGCCCTAGTCCCTTGAGTTCTCCTCCAAAGGGACGACGTTCAAAACGTCACCGCAGGGAGTATGCCTCTATGGCCAAAAAATGAGCTAGATCGGGCGAGATTGGCGAAGAAACAAATAGAGTGAGAGGGAGAGGGGATAGAGATACAGAGAAGATAGAGATAGAAAGAGAGATGGCCAGCCGGTAGAAGGAAGAAGAAGGACATGAACCTTATCCCGAAACTCTTTCTCGTTGGGGGCCATGAAAAGTGGTCTTCCTTTGTAGCGGCCACAAAGAGCCCTCTTCGGCCTAGCTGTCCATGAAAAGAGGCTGTTCGGTCGAGGTGACAATGAAGAGTTGGTCTTCCTTCGACATAACAATGACCGGGTAATAAAATGAAATATCTAAAACAATAATATAGTTTTGAGATTTGGGACATTTAAAAAAACTCCCCTGGACAACCCAAAACTAGCCAAATGTTACACTAAGCCCGAACAAACAATTAGACTGGGCCACCTTAGTCGTGCCAGGTGCGCCGACCCATTAGCACACGTGCCCGACCCATCATGGGCCTACCCCGGTGCATGGCTAAACTGGTCATGCTGGCCCACGACACGTCTGATGTCGTGCCTAGGCTGTGAGACTAGGTGTTGGGGAACGTAGTAATTTCAAAAAAATTCCTACGCACACGCAAGATCATGGTGATGCATAGCACCAAGAGGGGAATAGTGTTGTCAACGTACTCTCGTAGATAGTAAGCGGAAGCGTTATGACAACGCAGTTGATGTAGTCGTACATCTTCACGATCTGACCGGTCCTAGTACCGAAAGTACGACACCTCCACGATCTGCACACGTTCAGCTCGGTGACGTCCCACGAACTCTCGATCCAGCTGAGTGTCGAGGGAGATCTTTGGCAGCACGATGGCGTGATGACGGTGATGATGATGCTACCAGAACAGGGCTTCGCCTAAGCACCGCTACGATATGACCGATGTGGATTATGGTGGAGGGGGCACCGCACACGGCTAGGGGATCAATGATCAACTTGTGTGTCTATGGGGTGCCCCTTGGCCACGTATATAAAGGATGGAGGGAGGAGGAGACCGGCCCTCATAGGGCGTGCCCAAAGTGTGGAGTCCTACTAGGACTCCCTAGTCCTAGTAGGATTCCACCTCCCACATGGAATAGGACAAAGGAAAGGGAGAAGGAGAAGGAAGGAAGGGGGCTCCCCCTTTCCCTAGTACAATTTGGACCAGTCCATGGGGAAGGGGCGCGACCACCCTTTAGGCCTTTCTCTCCTTTCTCGTATGGCCCATTAAGGCCCAATACGAATTCCTGTAACTCTCCGGTACTCCGAAAAATACCTGAATCACTCGGAACCTTTCCAATATTCGAATATAGCCTTCCAATATATTGATCTTTACGTCTCGACCATTTCAAAACTCCTTGTCATGTCCCCGATCTCATCCGGGACTCCGAACAAACTTCGGTCATAAAATCACATAACTCATAATACAAATCGTCACAGAATGTTAAGCGTCCAGACCCTACGGGTTCGAGAACTATGTAGACATGACCGAGACTCATTTCCAGTCAATAACCAATAGCGGAACCTGGATGCTCATATTGGTTCCTACATATTCTACGAAGATCTTTATCGGTCAAACAGCATAACAACATACATTGTTCCCTTTGTCATTGGTATGTTACTTACCCGAGATTCCATCGTCGGTATCTCAATACCTAGTTCAATCTCGTTACCGGCAAGTCTCTTTACTCGTTCCGTAATGCATCATCCCGCAACTAACTCATTAGTCACATTGCTTGCAAGGCTTATGGTGATGTGCATTACCGAGAGGGCCCAGAGATACCTCTCCGATAGACAGAGTGACAAATCCTCATCTCGATCTATGCCAAATCAACAAACACCATTGGAGACACCTGTAGAGCATCTTTATAATCACCCAGTTATGTTGTGACGTTTGATAGCACACAAGGTGTTCTTCCGATATTCGAGAGTTGCATAATCTCTTAGTCAGAGGAACATGTATAAGTCATGAAGAAAGCAGTAGCAATAAAACCGAACGATCATTATGCTAAGCTAACGGATGGGTCTTGTCCATCACATCATTCTCTAATGATGTGATCCCGTTCATCAAATGACAACACATGTCCATGGCTAGGAAATTTAACCATCTTTGATTAACGAGCTAGTCAAGTAGAGACATACTAGGGACACTCTGTGTAACACCCTCGATGCGACTATATCTCCCACGTGTCGAGGCACGACTTAGAGGCATAATCGCATTGAAGGCATATGTCGCAAGTTAGGCAATCTTCACAACATCCCATGTAAAATAATTCATAGAGGGGAGATAACATAGTTGGCTTACACTCGCCACGTCAATCAAGTACATAAATAACATTACATCATCCAAACACTCATGGCCCGACTACGGCGCCAAAATAAAAGATAACCCAACATGCGACAACGGTCCCGTTCACCCCCAACTGGGCACCACTACTGATCATCAGGAAAGGAAACATAGTAACATTGAGAGTCTTCGTCGAACTCCCACTTGAGCTCAAACGCGTCTCCTGGAGCGGAATCATCAGGCCCTGCATCTGGTGTAATAGTAATCTGTGAGCCACAGGGACTCAGCAATCTCGCACCCTCGCGATCAAGACTATTTAAGCTTATAGGTATGGCAAGGTAAATATAAGTGGAGCTGCAGCAAGCGACTAGCATATATGGTGGCTAACCTATTCGCAAAAGAGAGCGAGAAGAGGAGGCAAAGCGCGAGCGAGAAACTAGAGAACAACCTGCGCAAACATTACTCCAACACCGTGTCCGCTTCCCGGACTCTGCCGAGAAGAGGCCATCACGGTAACACACTTAGTTGATTCATTTTAATTAAGTTAAGGTTCAAGTTATCTACAACTGGACATTAACAAATTCCCATCTGCCCATAACCGCGGGCACGGCTTTCGAAAGTTCAAATCCCTGCAGGGGAGTCCCAACTTAGCCCATGACAAGCTCTCACGGTCAATGAAGGAATAGACCTCCTCCCAAGACGTTCTGATCAGACTCGGTATCTCGGTTCTTCAAGACACTTCGACAGGTTAAAACAAGACCAGCAACACCGCCCGAATGTGCCGACAAATACTGATAGGAGCTGCACATATCTCGTTCTCAGGGCACACTCAGATGAGACATCCTACGAGTAAAACCAACCCTCAAGTTGCCCCGAGGTGGCCCCGCAGTCTACTCGGTCGGACCAACACTCAGAGGAGCATTGGCCCGGGGGGGGGGGGTTAAATAAGATGACCCTCGGGCTCCGGAAACCCAAGGGAAAAAGAGGCTAGGTGGCGAATGGTAAAACCAAGGTTGGGCATTGCTGGAAAAGCTTTAATCAAGGCGAACTATCAAGGGGTTCCCATTATAACCCAACCGCGTAAGGAACGCAAAATCCGGGAACATAACACCGATATAACGGAAACTAGGGCGACAAGAGTGGAACAAAACACTAGGCGAGAGGCCGAGCCTTCCACCCTTTACCAAGTATATAGATGCATTAAGAAAACATGGCAATATAATGATATCCCAACAAGTAAATAAATGTTCCAACAAGGAACGACCTTCAATCTTCACCTGCAACTAGCAACGCTATAAGAGGGGCTGAGCAAAGCGGTAACATAGCCAATCAACGGTTTGCTAGGACATGGTGGGTTAGAGGTTTGACATGGCAATTTGGGAGGCTTGAAAGCAAATGGTAGGCATCGTAGCATTGGCATAGCAAAAGAGCGAGCAAATTAGCATAGCAAAGATAGTAGTGATTTCGAGGGTATGATCATCTTGCCTGCACAGTTGTCAGCGTTGACTGGATACTCGAAAGCAAACTCAACGGGCTCCTCATTAGCGAACTCGTCTCCCGGCTCTACCCAAACAAGACAAACAAGCAACAAGGACACAATCAACCACGTGCAAGATCTCAAATAATATGATGCAATGATGATATGCTATGCGGGACGCGATGCGGGATGCATATGCAAGATTTGACAAGGAAAGCATGAACCTGGCCTCAACTTGTAAATCCAAGTGTGCCACTTGAAAGATGAGATGAAATCGCTTGAAAACGATATAAAGAACGCCGGAATCGGAGTTACGGTTTGGAAATGGCAAGCGATTCAAATATGACACCGGTCTGCGATTTACAGCAAGTAGCCATCTAAATGCAATGAGATGAACATGCTACAGCACCCAAACATGACAACAAAATACATGGCAGGGATGCATTCAAGATTCTTAACAAAAGTCTAGCACTGAGCTACGGCCAATTCATCCATTAACAGGTTCAAACAAGCATGGCAAAAATGCATATGAAAAACAGATCTCAGACTTAGTGAAATTAACACTTGTCTGGAATTTCAGATCAGGTAGCACTCTTCGGAGCAACAAAACTACATGCTACAGGACCTGAACATGGCAAAGTAAAGTATGACATGGAGCTACTCAAAGAGCTTAACAAAAGTCCCTTAGTGACCTTGAGCCAAAAGGGATCAGAAAATACAATTGCAAGCATGTGAACATAGCCAAAACATAATCAGATCACAGACTTAGTGAAAATGCTGAAACATAACTCAAGTAGGCATGTTTACGAGGTCGATGCACTCACTATGGTGCAAGTCATGGCAAGACAAGCATACACCCAACAAGAAGGCACAAAATTCAAGCTAGACATGGCAAGAACAATAACATAGCATGCACGGATCAACTACAACATCATAGGCAAAGTTGCAAACAAGTTGACAATCTGCCCAGATTCACAAAGTAGCAAAAGTAGAGCTCGATTGACTCAAGCTAGGGTGCTCCATAATTGCAAACAAAGACATGGGTGGATACATCACTACAAGATTAACAAAACACCCTTACCGATCATCCTCAAAAGAGGCACGGATCACTAGGAAACAACATGAACATATGACCATATGAGATAAACAGCTCAAGGACTTAGTGGAATTGCTAAGTCCCTGAAAACAGAATTACTAAGTGCACCACTTTGCAAGCTTGTGCTAGACACCACACACATCACAAAAATACATGGGTTGCACCTCTGGAAAGATGACAAAACCCTTAACAAAACATATGTAGAACAACAGGGCATATCATGCACACAATAATCATGGCAAAAATGACAAAAATCTAAATGGAGCAGCAGATCTGACAATTAACTCAAGTAGCCCTCTTCTAACAGCATTTCGGGCATCAAGATGAACTCAAATGAAAATGATGCAATGGAATGAAATTATGTACTCTCTGAGATGAACATTTTGATATGCTACACGCACAAATCGAAGTTATGGATACAAAGTTACGAGGCTATGAACAGGAGCACATGGACTGGAATTTCGAGGACTTGGTAGAAAAATCAACCTCCGGATCTAGGGTTTGCACGAGTTTCAAAGTTGGCCGGAATCACTGTAGCGGCCGGAGTTTCGCCGGAGGTGACCGGATCCGAGGCAAGAGGGGCCGGGGGCGCCGGATCCTCGCCGGAGGAGGGAGCTGGCGGCGGGGGCGGCGCGCTGCGCGGCGGCGGCGGCGACCCGCGGTGGCGTGGCGGCGGCGGTGGACAGCGGGCGAGGCGGCGCGGCGGCCGGGTGGGCGAGGCGGCGGCGGCTCGGCGGTGGGGCAGAGAAGGAGGCGGCGGGGCGCGCGAGGAGCCCAGGCGGCGCGGGGCGGCGAACGGGCCTCGGGGGCCCGGGGTGGGCCTCCCGGGCCGGCGGCGGAGGGAGTGGCGGCTGAGGCGGCGGAGGCCAATGGTGGCGTGCCACGTGGCGGCGGACACGGCGGGCGGACGCGTCCGTCGGCGGGGGAGTTGTCCGGCGCGCGCGAGGAGTGGCGGATCTAGGGTTTCGGGGGAAGAAGGAGAAGAAAACGAAGGGGGTCTTTAAATAGAGGTAGAGGGAGCTAGGAGAGTCCAAATAAGGTGTGGTTTTCGGCCACGCGACGTGATCGAATGATCTAGATGATGGAGAAGGTTTAGGTGGGTTTTGGGCCAAATTGGAGGGGTGCTGGGCTGCAACACACATGAGGCCTTTTCGGTCCCTCGGTTAACCGTTGGAGTATCAAACGAAGTCCAAATGATATGAAACTTGACAGGCGGTCTACCGGTAGTAAACCAAGGCCGCTTGGCAAGTCTCGGTCCAATCCGGAAATGTTTAATCCCCACACACGAAAGAAAGGTAGAAATGACCACCGGAGGAGAACGAAGCGCCGGAATGCAAAACGGACAACGGGGAAAAAGCTCGAATGCATGAGACGAACACGTATGCAAATGCAATGCACATGATGACATGATATGAGATGCATGACAACGACAACAACACACGGAGACAAAAACCCGAACCCGAGAAAATAAATTAACTTAACGCCGGAAACGGCAAGAGTTGGATGTACAAATTGGGAAAGTTACATCCGGGGTGTTACACTCTGTTTGTCTATGTATTCACACATGTACTAAGTTTCCGGTTAATACAATTCTAGCATGAATAATAAACATTTATCATGATATAAGGAAATATAAATAACAACTTTATTATTGCCTCTAGGGCATATTTCCTTCAGTCTCCCACTTGCACTAGAGTCAATAATCTAGTTCACATCGTCAAGTGATTTAACACCAATAGTTCACATCTTTATGTGATTAGTTCACATCTCCATGTGACTAACACCCAAAGGGTTTACTGGAGTCAATAATCTAGTTCACAGCGCTATGTGATTAACACCCAAAGAGTGATCATGTTTTGCTTGTGAGATAAATTTAGTCAACGGGTCTGCCACATTCAGAGCCGTATGTATTTTGCAAATTGTCTATGTCTACAATGCTTTGCACGGAGCTACTCTAGCTAATTGCTCCCACTTTCAATATGTATCTAGATCGAGACTTAGAGTCATCCAGATTGGTGTCAAAGCTTGCATCGACGTAACTCTTTACGACGAACTCTTTGTCACCTCCATAACCGAGAAACATTTCCTTATTCCACTAAGGATATTTTTGACCGCTGTCAAGTGATCCACTCCTGGATCACTATTGTACCCTCTTGCCAAACTTATGGTGAGGTACACAATAGGTCTGGTACACAGCATAGCATACTTTGTAGAACCTATGACTGAGGCATAGGGAATGACTTTTCATTCTCTTTCTATTTTCTGCCGTGGTCGGGTTTTGAGTCTTTACTCAACTTCACACCTTGCAACACAGGCAAGAACTCCTTCTTTGACTGTTCCATTTTGAACTACTTCAAAATCTTGTCAAGGTATGTACTCATTGAAAATATATCAAGCGTCTTGATCTATCTCTATAGATCTTGATGCTCAATATGTAAGTAGCTTCACCAAGGTCTTTCTTTGAAAAACTCCTTTCAAACATCCCTTTATGATTTCCAGAAAATTCTACATTATTTCCAATCAACAATATGTCATTCACATATACTTATCATAAATGTTGTAGTGCTCCCACTCACTTTCTTGTAAATACAGGCTTCACCGCAAGTCTGTATAAAACCATATGCTTTGATCACTTTATCAAAGCATATGTTCCAACTCCGAGATGCTTGCACCAGTCCATAGATGGATCACTGGAGCTTGCTCACTTTTTTAGCACCTTTAGGATCGACAAAACCTTCTAGTTGCATCATATACAACTCTTCTTTAAGAAATCCATTAAGGAATGCAGTTTTGACATCCATTTGCCAGATTTCATAAAATGCGGCAACTGCTAACATGATTTAGGCAGACTTTTAAGCATCGATACGAGTGAGAAAATCTCATCGTAGTCAACACCTTGAACTTGTCGAGAACATTTTTGCGACAATTCGAGCTTTGTGGATAGTAACACTACTATCAGCGTCCGTCTTCCTCTTGAAGATCCATTTATTCTCAATGACTCACCGATCATCGGGCAAGTCAATCAAAGTCCATACTTTGTTCTCATACATGGATCCCATCTCAGATTTCATGGACTCAAGACATTTTGCGGAATCTAGGCTCATCATCGCTTCCTCATAGTTTGTAGTTTCGTCATGGTCTAGTAACATGACTTCCAGAACAGGATTACCGTACCACTCTGGTGCGGATCGTACTCTGGTTGACCTACGAGATTCGGTAGTAACTTGATCTGAAGTTTCATGATCATCATCATTAGCTTCCTTAATAATTGGCGTAGGAATCACTGGAACTGATTTCTATGATGAACTACTTTCCAATTTGGGAGAAGGTACAATTACCTCATCAAGTTCTACTTTCCTCCCACTCATTTCTTTCGAGAGAAACTCCTTCTCTAGAAAGGATCCATTCTTAGCAAGAAAATATCTTTCCTTCGGATCTGTGATAGAAGGTGTACCCAACAGTTTCTTTTGGGTATCCTATAAAGACGCACTACTTCGATTTGGGTTCAAGCTTATCAGTTAAAAACTTTTTCACATAAGCATCGCAACCCCAAACTTTAAGAAACGATAGCTTTGGTTTCTTGCCAAACCATAGTTCATATGGTGTCATCTCAACGGTTTTAGATGGTGCCCTATTTAACGTGAATGCGGCTGTCTCTAATGCACAACCCCAAAACGATAGTGGTAAATCGGTAAGAGACATCGTAGATCGCACCATATTTAATAAAGTACGGTCACGATGTTCGGACACACCATTACACTGTGGTGTTCCAGGTGGCGTGAGTTACAAAACTATTCCGCATTGTTTCAAATGAAGACCAAACTCATAACTCAAATATTCACTTCCACGAACAGATCGTAGAAACTTTATTTTCTTGTTATGATGATTTTCTACTTCACTCTAAAGTTCTTTGAACTTTTCAAATGTTTCATACTTATGTTTCTTCAAGTAGATATACTCATATCTACTCAAATCATCTATGAAGGTCAGGAAATAACGATACCCGCCATGAGCCTCAACACTCATCGGACCGCATACATCAGTATGTATTATTTCCAATAAGTCAGTTGCTCGCTCCATTGTTCTGGAGGACAGAGTCTTAGTCATCTTACCCATGAGGCATGGTTCGCAATAATCAAGTGATTCATAATCAAGTGATTCCAAAAGTCCATCAGCATGGAGTTTGTTCACGCGCTTTACACCAATATGACCTAAACGGCAGTGCCACATATAAGTTGCACTATCATTATTAACTTTTCATTGTTTGGCTTCAATATTATGAATATGTGTGTCACTAAGATTGAGATTCAATAAACCATTTATATTGAGTGTATGACCATAGAAGGTTTTATTCATGTAAATAGAACAACAATTATTCTTTGACTTAAATGAATAACCGTATTGCAATAAACATGATCCAATCATATTTATGCTCAACGCAAACACCAAATAACATTTATTTTAGGTTCAACACTAATCCCGAAGGTAAAGGGAGTGTGCGATGGTGATCTTATCAACCTTGGAATTACTTCCAACTCATATCATCACCTCACCCTTAACTAGTCTATGTTTATTTTGCAACTCCCGTTTCGAGTTACTACTCTTAGCAACAAAACTAGTATCAAATACTGAGGGATTGCTATAAACACTAGTAAATTACACATCAATAACATGTATATCAAATATACTTTTGTTCACTTTGCCATTCTTCTTATCCGCCAAGTATCTAGGGCAGTTCCACTTCCAGTGACCATTTCCTTTGCAGTAGAAGCACCCAGTTCCAGGCTTGGGTCTAGCTTTGGGCTTCTTCATGGGAGCAACAACTTGCTTGCTATTCTTCTTTGAAGTTCCTCTTTCTCTCCCTTTGCCCTTTTCTTGAAACTAGTGGTCTTGTTAACTATCAACACTTGATGCTATTTCTTGATTTCTACCTTCGCCGATTTCAGCATTGCGAAGAGCTTGGGAATTACTTTCATCATCCCTTGCATATTATAGTTCATCACTAAGCTCTAGTAACTTGGTGATAGTGACTAGAGAACTTTGTTAATTACTATCTTATCTGGAAGATTAACTCCCACTTGATTCAAGCAATTGTAGTACTCAGACAATCTGAGCACATGCTCACTGGTTGAGCTATTCTCCTCCATCTTGTAGGCAAAGTACTCTCAAAGGTCTCCTACCTCTCAACACGGGAATGAGTATGAAATACCAATTTCAACTCTTAGAACATATTTTATGCTCTGTGGCATTCCAAAGCTTTTTTGAAGTCCCGGTTCTAAGGCGTAAAGCATGGTGCACTAAACTTTCAAGTAGTCATCATAACGAGCTTTGTCAAATGTTCATAACGTCTGCATCTGCTCCTGCAATAGGCCCGTCACCTAGCGGTGCATCAAGGACATAATTATTCTGTGCAGCAATGAGGATAATGCTCAGATCATGGACCAAGTCCGCATCATTGCTACTAACATGTTTCAACATAGTTTTTCTCTAGGAACATATCAAAATAAACGGGGAGCAACATCGCGAGCTATTGATCTACAACATAGTTATGCAAATACTATCAGGACTAAGTTCATGATAAATTAAAGTTCAATTTAATCATATTACTTAAGAACTCCCACTTAGATAGACATCCCTCTAGTCATCTAAATGATCATGTGATCCAAATCAACTAAACCATGTCCGATCATCACGTGAGATGGAGTAGTTTTAATGGTGAACATCACTATGTTGATCATATCTACTATATGATTCTCGCTCGACCTTTTGGTCTCCAGTGTTCCGAGGCCATATTTGCATATGCTAGGCTCGTCAAGTTTAACCCGGGTATTCTGCATGTGCAAAACTGTCTTGCACCCATTGTATGTGAGCGTAGAGCTTATCACACCCGATCATCACGTGGTGTCTCAGCATGAAGAACTATCGCAACGGTGCATACTCAGGGAGAACACTTGTACCTTGAAATTTAGTGAGAGATCATCTTATAATGCTACCGCCGAACTAATAAAAATAAGATGCATAAAGGATAAACACCACATGCAATCAAATATAAGTGATATGATATGGCCATCATCCTCTTGTGCCTTTGATCTCCATCTCCAAAGCACCGTCATGATCACCATCGTCACTGGCTAGACACCATGATCTCCATCGTCTTGATCTTTATCAACGTCTCGTCACATGGTCGTCTTGCCATCTATTGCTTTTTGCAACTATTGCTATCGCATAGCGATAAAGTAAAGCAATTATATGGCGCTTGCATCTTATGCAATAAAGAGACAACCATCAGGCTCCTGTCAGTTGCTGATAACTTTAACAAAACATGATCATCTCATACAACAATTTATATCTCATCACGTCTTGACCATATCACATCACAACATTCCCTGCAAAAACAAGTTAGATATCCTCTACTTTGTTGTTGCACATTTTTACATGGCTGCTACGGGCTTCTAGCAAGAAACGTTCTTACCTACGCATCAAAACCACAACGTAGTATAGTGATTGCTTTTTGATCTTCATAAAGAACCCTGTTCATTGAAACCGATTCAACTAAAGTTGGAGAAACAGACACCCACTAGCCACCTGTGTGTGAAGCACGTCGGTAGAACCAGTCTCCCGTAAGTGTACGCGTAATGTCGGTATGAGCCGCTTCATCCAACAATACCGCCGAATCAAGAATCAACTAGTGACGGCAAGCAATATGTATATACCCACGCCCAGAACTCCTTTGTGTTCTACTCGTGCATATAACATCTATGCATAGACCTGGCTCGGATGCCACTGTTGGGGAACGTAGTAATTTCAAAAAAATTCCTACGCACACGCAAGATCATGGTGATGCATAGCAACGAGAGGGGAAGAGTGTTGTCCACGTACCCTCATAGACCATAAGCGGAAGCGTTATGACAACACTGTTGATGTAGTTGTACGTCTTCACGATCCGACCGATCCTAGTACCGAAAGTATGGCACCTCCGCGATCTGCACACGTTCTGCTCGGTGACGTCCCATGAACTCTCGATCCAGCTTAGTTTCGAGGGAGAGCTTCGTCAGCACGATGACGTGATGACGGTGATGATGATGCTACCAGAACAGGGCTTCGCCTAAGCACCGCTATGATATGACCGAGGTGGATTATGGTGGAGGAGGGCACCGCACACGGCTAAGGGATCAATGATCAACTTGTGTGTCTATGGGGTGCCCCCTGGCCACGTATATAAAGGATGGAGGGAGGAGGAGGCCGGCTGAGGGAGTCCTGGATTAGGGGGTCTACGGACAGCCGGACTATATCCTTTGGCCGGACTGTTGGACTATGAAGATACGAGATTGAAGATTTCGTCCCGTGTCCAGATGGGACTCTACTTGGCGTGGAAGGCAAGCTAGGCAATACGGATATGCATATCTCCTCCTTTGTAACCGACCTTGTGTAACCCTAGCCTCCTCCGGTGTCTATATAAACCGGAGGGTTTTAGTCCGTAGGACAACATACAATCATACCATAGGCTAGCTTCTAGGGTTTAGCCTCTCCGATCTCGTGGTAGATCAACTCTTGTACTACTCATATTATCAAGAATAATCAAGCAAGACGTAGGGTTTTACCTCCATCAAGAGGGCCCGAACCTGGGTAAAACATCGTGTCCTCTGCCCCCTGTTACCATCCGCCTTAGACGCACAGTTCGGGACCCCCTACTCGAGATCCGCCGGTTTTGACACCGACATTGGTGCTTTCATTGAGAGTTCCTCTATGTCGCCGTCATTAGGCTTGATGGCTCCTTCGATCATCGATAGCGATGCAGTCCAGGGTGAGACTTTTCTCCCTAGACAGATCTTTGTATTCGGTGGCCTCGCACTGCGGGCCAACTCGCTTGGCCATCTGGAGCAGATCGAGAGTTACGCCCCTGGCCACCAGGTCAGGTTTGGAAGCTTAAACTACACGGCCGACATTCGCGGAGACTTGATCTTCGACGGATTCGAGCCCCTGCCAAGTGCTCCGCACGGTCACGATGAGCATGATTTAGCTTTACCATCGGACAGTGTTCAGGAAACCGCACCGGCAACCGCTCTGACCCTCAATTCGGAGCCAATTGCGCCATCCATGGACGGGTGGATAGACCCCGCCACGGAGGCCGCACTCTCATCGGCGATCGAGCCGAGTATCGACCTTACCCTTCACGAGAGCCGTGATGTTGAATTGCCGGATTCTCCCCCGGCCACGGACTCCGAACCGCCTGCGCCCGTGCCTATCGAATCCGACTGGGCGCCGATCATGGAGTTCTCCTCCGCAGATATCTTTCGGCCCTCGCCCTTCGGCGACATGCTGAACTCATTAAGGTCTCTCTCCCTGTCAGGAGAGTCCTGGCCGAACCATGTTCGGTAGGATTGGGATGCGGAGGACGAAGAAATTTGCCTCCCACCCACCGCCCACTTAGTAGCCACTGTCGACAATTTGACCGACATGCTCGACTTCGACTCCGAAGACATCGACAGTATGGACGATGATGCAGGAGACGAACAGGAACCACTGCCCACAGGGCACTGGACGCCCACTTCATGATATGATGTATACATGGTGGACACACCCAAAGAAAACGACGACGAGGAACGGAAGGACGCATCGAAGGGTTGTTCCCTCGAGAAGCAGTCAAAGCGGCGGCGTAAGCGCCGCTCCAAATCCCGCCTCGGCAGAAGCATCGATCATATAAACCCAGCGATAGAGCAAGGCGAGCCAGCGGATGACAAACACGGCATTGAACCGTCGTCCGACCATGGCAACACGGAGAATCAAATCGAACAACCCGACTCCGTCGAAGATAACAGTATGGAAAACATCACACGGGACAGGCACCCGGAGCAACAGAATACCCATAAAAGGCTTGTTGCCACTGCGAGGAGTCTGAAAAAGCAGAAGCAAAGGCTCAGGACTGCACAAGACACACTTAGAATCAGATGGAGTGAAGTACTCAACACTGCAGCGAAGTACGGCGGTAATCGCCATACCAAGAGCTACCCGAAGCAAAAGCTGCTACTTGAATTCGATGAGGAGGCCTTAGATCCCTCGCAATCAAAAAACAAAATGGCCATCCGGTCGGATAGACGTCCTCATGGCCAACATAGAGTGGCAAACGACGCCACACATAAGCCAGTACGTGACCCACACGAGGGCTCGCATCAAAAGTACGGCGCAACCAGATCCATCTACGGGCCATGCAAGCGCGCTCCAGTATGCAACGCAACACAACAAACATCCCAACACCACGGTACACCCAAATACAGGGGTGCCGCACACCCCCTATGTTTCACCGATGAGGTGCTGGACCACGAATTTCCAGAGGGATTCGAACCCGTAAACATAGAGGCGTACGATGGAACGACAGACCCTGGGGTCTGGATTGAGGACTACATCCTCCATATCCACATGGCTCGAGGAGACAATCTCCACGCCATCAAGTACTTACCCCTCAAGCTCAAAGGGCCAGCTCGGCACTGGCTTAAAAGCCTCCCTGAAAACTCCATTGGAAGCTGGGAAGAGCTCGAAGACGCTTTTTGGGCAAATTTTCAAGGGACCTATGTCCGACCACCGGATGCAGACGATTTAAGTCATATAACTCAACAGCCCGGAGAGTCAGCCCGAAAGCTTTGGAACAGGTTTCTCACTAAAAAGAACCAAATAGTCGACTGTCCGGACGCCGAAGCCTTAGTAGCTTTCAAGCACAGCGTTCAAGACGAATGGGTCGCCAGACACCTTGGCCAAGAAAAGCCGAGAATAATGGCAGCATTAACAAGCCTCATGACCCGCTTTTGCGCGGGCGAGGATAGCTAGTTAGCCCGGTGTAGCACCAGTGACCCAAGTACATCCAAAGTCAGGGACGAAAACAGGAAACCACGACGCAGCAAAAACAAGCGCCGAAATAAAGAAGACAGCCCGAAGAGCACGGCGGTAAACGCCGGATTCAGAAGCTCTCGGCCAGGTCAGCAAAAGCTGCCCTCCAAAGGCAACAGAGACGAACTGTCCAGCCTAAACAAGATTCTGGACAAAATATGTCAGATCCACAGCACCCCCGATAAAACTGCAAATCATACCATAGAGAATGTTGGGTCTTCAAGCAGTCCGGCAAGCTCAACGCCGAACACGAGGGGCAGGATACACCAAGCGAAGACGAGGACGAGCCTCGCAAGCAAAGCACTGGGGAACAAAAGAAATTCCCACCAGAAGCTAAAACAGTAAACGTGTTACACGTGACAAAGGGGAGAAACAAAGCGGCACTCCTAGAGACACATGTCCCAGGGCCTATCACAGTGGAGTTCTGCCACTGGTCGTCCCAACCGATCACCTTCGACCATCGGGATTACTCGGCAAGTATCCGGCGTGTAGGATGGGCTGCCTTGGTGTTAGACCCGATAATTGACGGATACCACTTCACACGAGTCCTGATGGACGGCGACAGTAGTTTAAACCTGATATATCAGGACACAGTCCGCAAAATGGGGATAGACCCAACAAAAATTAGCCATAGCAATACTACCTTTAAAGGAGTAACGCCAGGCCTAGAATCCCATTGCACGGGCTCCCTACTACTAGAGGTTATATTCGGCTTCCCCGATAACTTCCGCAGCAAAAATTTAACCTTCCACATCGCTCCGTTCCAAAGTGGCTATCAAGCACTACTCGGACGCGAAGCTTTCGCTCGCTTTAACGCAATACCGCATTACGCTTCCCTCATGCTTAAAATGCCCGGTCCACGTGGCATCATTACAGTAAATGGAAATATTGAGCGCTCCTTGCGCGCGGAAGACCGCGCGGCTGCCTTGGCAGCCGCACACTAAACGGCCTCATCAACTAAAGCATCTAACAGGTCGTTAAGACCACTTACACGGTTGGACGAGTCCAGTGCAGCTATATGTAATTGATACAGGTTTGATGGCTATACCCCTATTACAATACAAGGGGCTCAACGTGTGCGCACAAGTGGCAATTAGGCTCAACTTTACTCATTTCGAACTATATATTCTTTATTTAGTATAACTTACCTTTTGCACGACAACTTTTCAATTAAGTTCCTCTCTTTTTCAGATGACCATCATGCTACACCCGTCCAGAATACGGCACAACGAAGACACAGGCGCGGACGTGCAGCAGGGACCCGTTCCAAGGATTCTTTTTAGATTAAGACCCTGCGTAAAACTTTTTTACTGTCTCTTGTTGATACACATCCCTCATATCCTCAGTACAATTGAGAAGGATGCTGACGTATTGGCATGTGGCCACGTTAGAATATTGCACGTACCTGCACACCAGGGGCTTATTACAAAGGGCACTGTTTAGGCTTGGTTTACATCATAAAGACCAAATACCTTAGGGAGTGTTCGGCATCGCGAGTTTGGCCTTATATGCATCAACTCCGAATCATGTCTTTGGTCAAATGTTGGGTTTGCCCGGCTCCTGTGTTTTGCTGCCTTATGTTCTGCTCTATCGGCTAAGGCGGCACCAGGAGAACTACTGCGATTGTGCCCTGGTTCATCCGGACAAGCACCTCAGTAGAGAAAGCCGAAAACTGACTGTCATGATATAGCGTGAGACTGGTCAACCACTCGATGACCTAGCGGAATCTTAGGGATTCCTCCGCCTTAACGAAGGGCCGTTTCCCAGCCAGGCATGTACGCGCCCCGAATCCGGATGAGCGCGGAGCCACCAGGGGCTATATAGTAGCCCCACTGTCAAACTCCTCTGGCTAAGTGAAAGTGTTAAAGCATTATAGTCCGCTTGCCTAGTTCGCTGCGCTATCACCTCCTTAATGGACCAAGACGTTGGACCAAGTGTGAACATGCGTCTTCTGCGAACACCCCCGCATTATATGCGTGGGGGCTGAAGCCGACGTCTGCCATCTTTCAGGTTATATACATATATACATAAACGGCCGCACATGAGGCATCATAGCACTTTCGGGCAAAAGTATAAATACAGCCTTGATAAATTCAATAAAACATTGTTTGTACAATGGGACTACATGTCACTGGAAAATAATATTCTTCGAGCACTGCGCCTCTATCGAACGAGCGCCTTCAAGGACTTCTTAAAAGTAGTGCTCGGCAGCCACTCGGCCTATGGCCGAACCCTGTGCCGCAACAGTGGTGGCCTCCATCTCCGCCTAGTATGTTTTGACATGGGCAAGGGCCATCCGTGCACCTTCTATGCACGCTGATCTCTTTACACCATTGATGCATGGCACAACTTCAAGGAATTGTTGCTCTAAGCTAAAGTAGCTACTCGGCCCTGGCCCTCCCGGCCACAGGTGATCCACAACGGACCTCATGGCAAGTCTGGAGAACCTATGGAGCTCGGCCCAACCGGTCAATCGCTCATTCAGCAGCAGCGGCCGGACTGGAGCGTGAAACTGTGACCAGAACAACTTCTCCACTTAGGGACCTTTCTGATCCTTGAAATACTCGGCGGCATCAGCAGCGCTGGCAGCCAAATCCATGTACGTGTCCACAGAACTCCATAGCCGGTCCAGTGGAGCATACTTCGGATCCCCGAACTTAGTCCGCAACAAGAAAGGCTTCCCAGACACGATATCTGCAGCTTGATTCAGCTCCTCCTTTGTCGCTCTAATTTTGGAGCGGGCTTCCTTGGCAGCCACCCGGGCCTTCTCCAGGTCCGTCGCTTTCATTCGGTTTTCCTCTTCAAGAAGCCGGTAACGGTCAGCAGCATCTTTTAACTCCATGGCCATCTTGGCAATTTTTTCTTTGCTCTCGCAATGTGCGGCCTGTTCGGCCCTTAACTCTTTGGCCGCCTATAAAGCGGCCGCATTGCTACTCCTTCCTTGCTCCTTGGCTCGGGTAAGCTCCGCCCTAAGGGTCTCCACGGTGGCCGCTCCATCTGCAGTCACAACATATTAAAGATACTGGCATCAGGCTGCTCTTATTATGTGACAATCGCCAGAAAAATCACTGACCCTGCGCCTCGTCAAGCCACTTGTTGACAAGCACGATGTCGGCATCTGCCGCATCCAGCTGCCGCTTTAGTTCGGCATACCCATCAGTCCAGCTAGCCACCGGAGCCTCCACCACCTGCACATAAAGGCAGTCTGGTTATTTCCTGGGACTATGATCCTCTGTTTGCCGCCGTTTTCTACGACAACCAGAGTCTCAGGGGCTACTATCTACATAGGGCACATCTAAAAATGTGCGGTACTTTCAAAAATGTACATCATTTCACGTACCTCAAAACCCGTCAGTAGACTCATAAAGTCTTCATGCAGCTCGCTTTCAGCGGACGAAATCCTTTC
Source organism: Triticum urartu (assembly GCF_003073215.2). Taxonomy (NCBI): domain Eukaryota; kingdom Viridiplantae; phylum Streptophyta; class Magnoliopsida; order Poales; family Poaceae; genus Triticum; species Triticum urartu. The sequence continues at coordinate 220,923,530 of NC_053028.1, forward strand.
AATCACCGTACCCATCAATGTGTGGTGCTCTTCTGAGATAGCCGCTTTCTCCAGCAGATCCCTCCGTACATCCGACCGCACACCAGACGGTGCCGGACTCTTTTGATTGCTGTCTCCGAGAGCCGGATACTGAGGACTTCGGGTGGCCATAGGATTACCTTCTGGCCTTGCCGGTTCAGGAGAAGCCCTCCGCGACGACACCTCGGGGTCGCCCGCTTCGTAAGGCGGTGTGGTAGGGGGAGGCGTTTCGCTCTCCATCATCTCCGGAAGAAGATCCCCCGAAGACGAGCTCTGCTGAGAAGGGCTAAGATCCGAAATGCAAGATAAATGCTTCAATTATTTTCCTTAGGAATAGAGCAAGATATTTTCGTTATTGAATACCCTTTTACTTACAGCTCGGTAGAGGGCTGATCCCCGCGCGGACATTGTGCGGCAAGAGTACCCTCCGAGGCAGGTCCCTCTGGCGGAGATTTCTTCTCCCATTTGGAAACCTTAGTTTTTGGATCTTCAAAGGTAGACCTCTTCCTTCCCAGGGGAGAGAGAATGTCAGATTCTTCCCCTTGGTTATCCTCCCTCGCAGAGGCGCTCATTCCCTCGATTGGAATAGGTAGAGATGGAGGCCCGCTTTCTCCCTCTTTATTCCCCCCTTCATCTTCCTTTGAGGGCACTAGACAAGGTGCTGGCTCGAGCATCTTTTCCAGCACCGGATTGCCCAAGCCTTCAGGAAGGGGGACCGAACACTGGATCATCTTCGCCTTTGTTATCCAGTCCCGGTCAAAGAGCGATTCTTCAGAATGATGTCATGATAAATAAAAGGACAGTGTGTTTGGCCATGGGGTTACTTACTTGGGGAGCAGGGCGGTTGCAGCTCAGGCCCACGTCATCGGTAGTGTTCGGACACTCTATTTGGGGTCCGAAGAACGATTTGTACATCTCCTCATGCGTCATGCCGAGGAAATTCTGAATAGTGCGCGATCCTTCCGGGTTGAATTCCCACATGCGGAGGGGCCGGCGTTTGCAAGGCTGGACTCGACAAACCTGCATAACTTGCATTACCATAACCAGACTGAAATCTCCCTCGAAGAGATATCGGATACGGCTCTGCAGTATTGGCACGTCCTTGGCTGGACCCCAGCTCAGCCCCCTGCTGATCCATGACATTAGTTGTGGTGGAGGGCCTGAGCGAAAGGTGAGGGCAGCTACCCACTTAGCGCTTCAGGGAGCTGTGACGTAAAACCACTCCCGTTGCGACAATCCGGACACCTCTGGAAAGGAACCCTTTGGCCATGGAGCATCAGCAATTTTGCTTATTAGAGCACCTCCGCACGCTGCGTACTACCCCTCGACCATCTTCGGCTTCACATCGAAGGTCTTAAGCCACAGGCCGAAGTGAGGGGTAATGCGGAGGAAGGCCTCACAAACGACAATAAATGACGAGATGTGAAGAAGGGAATCCGGGGCCAGATCATGAAAATCCAGCCCGTAATAGAACATGAGACCCCTAACAAAGGGATCCAGAGCGAGGCCTAGTCCTCGGAGGAAGTGGGAGACGAACACAACGCTCTCGTTGGGTTCGAGAGTAGGGACGACCTGCCCTCGGGCGGGCAGCCTATGCGAAATTTTGGCGGTCAGATATCTGGCCTCCCTCAACTTCTTGATGTCCTCCTCCGTGACGGAGGAAGGCATCCACCGGCCTTGAAGGCTAGATCCGGACATGATTGAAGGTCCGAGGCACCTGACCTGGGCTTTGGGTGTTAGAACTCGAGGCGGGGGGGGGGGGGGGATTCGATTGGGCAGGGGGGGGAAAAAAGAAAAAGCCTTGTCCCTTTATAAAGGGGATGAATATCAAGCGTCCTCCTCGTGGCCATTCGAGACTTACCTAAGATCTAGGAGTCATACCAATAGGCACAGTTGGGTTACCCACGTTTGTATTGATGAGAATCCCGTGATAAAGGGAACATGATCTCTGCTTTGACAAGACGTGTCAAGAAACCGCCTCGCGTTATGTGCGGGGCTGGTTAAAGAAAAATGGTTCAAATAATTACCGGGCCGTGGCGTGATGTTATGCTGCGAAAACGTGTCAGCAAATTGGATTTGTGGAAATATTATTCTCTCTATGATGGTATGTGGAACTTATTTTGCAGGGTCGGACACTATCCTTGTATTCAAACTCTTCCGTGGTGTATTCGGAGGAGGAAACCGCATTGCAATGCCCAAGACAACACTGCACGCCGGACTCATCGTCATTGAAGCCTGGTTCAGGGGCTACTAAGGGAGTCCTGGATTAGGGGGTCTCCAGACAGCCGGACTATATCCTTTGGCCGGACTGTTGGACTATGAAGATACGAGATTGTAGACTTCGTCCCATGTCCGGATGGGTCTCTACTTGGCGTGGAAGGCAAGCTATGCAATACGGATATGCATATCTCCTCCTTTGTAACTGACCTTGTGTAACCCTAGCCTCCTCCGGTGTCTATATAAACCGGAGGTTTTAGTCCGTAGGACAACATACAATCATACCATAGGCTAGCTTCTAGGGTTTAGCCTCTCCGATCTCGTGGTAGATCAACTATTGTACTACTCATATTATCAAGAATAATCAAGCATGACGTAGGGTTTTACCTCCATCAAGAGGGACCGAACCTGGGTAAAACATCGTGTCCCCTGCCTCCTGTTACCATCCACCTTAGACGCACAGTTCGGGACCCCCTACCCGAGATCCGCCAGTTTTGACACCGACACCGGCCCTCATAGGGCGCGCCAAAAGTGTGGAGTCCTACTAGGAATCCCTAGTTGTCGGAGAGGTGGGCCACGGGTAGGCTAACCCAGGCCCAGAACCTCTCAAGACATTGAGGCAGACTGCGCCCCTCGGGACCCCAGGACGAAGAGCCGCCTTCTAAGAGTCGGCGGCGAGGCGGCCGGCTGCCCACTCGCGGCCGAGTCCTAGGAATGACTTCAGGATGAGCCGACTCCTGACTGGCGACTTCCACAGAAGCCGGCCTTGGGGAGTCGGCCCGCGACACCAACAACCCCCATGCCCTCATAAAGAGGGACGGGACGGGGAGTGGCCACAGTAAGGTCCAGTCCCACCCCTTTTCCAAGGGCAGGCCTGGCTACAGTACGCCGTACCCGCGGAGATCTCCGCGCGGCGCGACACTGTTGCCATGCCGGCCCTGACATCAGCCCCAGGGGGCGGAGCCCTGTGCCCATGACGGCCTGCTGGTACAACCCAGGGATGATGGGTCCCACCAGTCGGCGGGCGTACGAAAGACGGCGAAAGCACCACCAGTCGGCCTGGATGGGAGTCGGCCACCAGAAGTCGGCCGGCCCCTCCCATGGGCCCCACGCGCCATTAATCAGACACGACAAGTAGTGGCCACAGTGATCGCCCGCCAGACGGCGGGGCTGTCGCCACGGCCTCATGACCGAGCCTGCGTCATTAGAGGCACGGCTACATTAATCTGCAGCCGGCAAGACCCGCCCGCGGCAGACGCGGCTTGTCGGCTCCACACCAAGCCAGTCGGCGGGGCCCACCAGTCGGCGGGCCCCAGGAGTCGACGGATAAGACGGCGGCCAAAGAGACTGACGGTTGGGCCCATGCCCAGCCGAATTACCATTGTACCCCTGGGGGTAGGCCTATATAAACCCCCCAGGGCATCCATGCAAAGGGTGGGAATCCATTAGCACTAGACCAGATCATATAGGAAGGAGAGAGCTAGCCTTGCCTTCTCCTATCTCCAGGAAACAGCTCAAGGAGCAACCGTGTAAACACTTTGCCATAGTGATCATGCGGAGACCCCGTAGAGCAGCAGTAGGGGTATTATCTCCCCGGAGAGCCCTGAAGCCGGGTAAGATTTGCCGGTGTGCATGTCTTCGCCTTATCCCGTTTCCAGGCACCGGCGACATTCTACTCGCCCCCACCATGATAGGCCATCCTTTGGCATATGTCGCACCCAACCCCCGACATTTGGCGCCCACCGTGGCGCATGGTGCACCGTCGTCCGAAGACCTGCTCTGGACGGGAACCCTTTTTCTCCCTGGTGAGCGCAGCTAGCCCGGCACGCCAGACGGAGTTTGCGCTGACGCACTGCACGGCGTTGAGATCGCCTGTGCAGCCAGCTGCCTCGCCGATCTTGTCGGCGAGGTTCGCCTCTCCGACGAACCTGCATCCAACGCAGGCACGGGCGGCCCCGAGAGCCTCCTCGCGGGCCTCCTCGACCAACTCCACGTCGCCGGTGAGCGTGCCAGGGACTTGGAGTCTGTGGGCTCCACCGACCCGATGCTGGTCGACTCCGACACCGTGTCGCTCGACGCGTTCCCCACCAATGTGGTGGTCTACGACGAGCCTCTCCCTCGCGTGGAGAGCAACGGAAGCACCATCACCGAGGTGCTCGTCATCGGTCATGACGAGCCTCCCGGTGGAGGAGTGCATGACCCACTTGGCGTGGCACTACAAGACCTGACTGCGCCCATTCCGGAAGACGCTGACGCAGAGACATTGGAGGCGCGCCACCTTTAGCTCGTCAAAGGCGCGAAGAAGCTAGCTAGCATGAGAAGCTTGTCAGAAGCCTACCAGCGTGAGATGGATCGCGCTGTGGGTGACTCGCCAGCCCCAGCTGGGCCCAGCCACCTTGGCGTGGTCCAGCAGCGCGGCGTGGCCATCGCCAACCTGTTCGGGGCAAGTCGCCCTGCGTACGCCACGCCTGCGGAGAACATTCGAGCCGACCAGGCGGCGGCGGACGAGCTGGACAACTTCGAGGGCGAAGAGCGCCGCCTGATGATGGAGCGATTCCAGCGGCTCCTCGACGCGGCTATCGCGCAGAACAAGGCCGGCTGCCGCACGGAGGCGCCGCAAGGGCAAAACGACGACCTTCGCCGAGATCAAGGCGCGACGTCTCGGACGCCGACTGGCGGCGCACGAGGAAGGAAAGACAAGGATCCGGCTGTCAGCCACAGTCGGACTCACATTACCATAGAGCGCGACCAAGACGGCCGCCCGAGAGCAGTGGAATGACGGGACGACTGTCCGCCTCCTCCTCCTCGCAAGGAAAGGCGAGTCTCCCCGCCGCCTGTTGACCATCCGACTCTCGGCGACCACCTTGGCCGCAGAGAGGGAGTCGGAGAAAACGACGCCCGCCACCGGATCGACCGACTTCACCGATCCCTGGCGCTGGAAGAAGAAGACGAGTTGGGTCCGCCTTGTTTCGGGCCCCGCATTCGAGACGAGCCCTTTCCCAAAGGGTTCATGCTCCCAAGAGACACGCCCAAGTACACCGGCTCTGTGAAGCCGGAGGACTGGCTGGTTGACTACTCCACGGCTGTCAACATAGCGAACGGCAACAAGCGTGTCGCCGTAAAATACGTTCCGCTCATGCTCCAGGGCACGGCCCGGACATGGCTGAATAGCCTGAAGCCCCGCAACATCAACAGTTGGGTCGACTTCACCGAAGCTGTCAGGACCCCGATTCCAAGTCACATCGACCCAGCTGGTAACACCTCATATCACTTTGTGGCCTCACGCACGGTAATCCCACGGGTGTCGCCTTACCATGGCCCGGGTCCGTTTGCGCCTTTTGGCTCACGTATATGATAGTGTCGCTAGCATCCATATGACAGAGAACCCGGGCCGACATGGCTAGTCATGAACCCAAAGCGGCACTAACCCATGGGGACAGGCATACATGAATCACATCGAGCATGTCGGTCATCAACATGTGAATCCGGGCTGTAGCATTGGGCTAACAGGACTCCGGTAACCCGGGCTGTAGCAGGCTAGGCAGGACTCCGGATGTCACCGCGTGACATTTCCCCGAAGGGACAGACACAGGAACGAAGTGAAACACATGCCGGCCAGTCAAGTGTCCAGAGCAGTAGTGCTGGGCTAGCAGGACTCCGGTGAACCGGGCTGTAGCGGACTACTATCGCTCAGGAAGCACTAGACTACATTTCCCCATATGAGAGGCTGCCAAGGATAAACAACTAGATTGTCGGATCCCACTCATACCAAGCATTTCAATCATACACACAATATGCCCGATATGAGTACATACAACATGGCATCACAACAAAACTCTACAACTCAAGTACTTTATTTAAAAGGCTCCGAGGAGCCATACATAACATATTCATACAGGTAGGGGTCACACGACCTGACACTCAAGTCATACAATCATACAAGCACATGCGGAAGCAACTTAGTCTGAGTACAGACACTAGAAAGGAAAAAGGCTTGAAGAAGCCTATTTATCTATAGAGGGCCCTTCCAAGGCTTGGACCACCACCTGGGTGGCTAGTCACTCGTCGACATCAAGGTCTACGTAGAACCCATCGGAGGGGGCGGTGTTGTCGTCTGAAAACAGTAATTAAGCAAACATGAGTACAAAGGTACTCAGCAAGTCTTACATCAGAACCTACTATACATGCTCATTCTCAAGAAGGTGGTGGAGTTATTGCAGCAAGCCAGCTTTGACTCTTGGCTAAGCTATCCTACGGAACACCACTAATAAAATAGTTTTCGCACACGAGTCCACTACTCACCAACACAATACTCCACCGGGGATCCTCCCTCGTCATCCTACGGGAGGGCCATCCTCGGTACTCACACTTATCTTGAGTCTTTTAGTAGTATCCATTAACTTGTCTATGAACTGTATAGGCAACCAAGTAGTCCTTTACCATGGACGCGGCTATTCGAATAGTTTTATACCCTGCAGGGCTGTACTTCGTCACACATGTTTCCACCACTTAGCGTCCGCACACAACATGTGCTCGACAGACTTCAAGCGAAAGCCGACGTGGGTGTAGACCACGACCTGACTAACCGCACAAGTCTCTAGTCCAGGTTAATCGCCTATTCAGGTTCCATCCGCAAGGAAATCCGGCCGGGGTGTCCTCAACGGCCCCAAACGATGTGTATAGGGTCCCGAGACGCCAAACGCGCGCCCGGCATACCCGGCCACAGTGTATCTACCGCATCATAGCCCACCCCTAGGGTCAGCGCTACGCACGGCCGCCAACACATAACCTACAAGCACCAGAAACTAGTTGCAACTCCTGGACAGAGGGCGAGAGGGGTCAGTAAGTCGAGCGGGGTCATATTTCAGGGCCCAATGTGTGGTAGTAGCTGAATCTTAAATCACGCATACAGATCTCAGTTCTTATGGACGGCCTCAATGAAACAACCCACCATGTACTCCTACATGGCCTCTCATCGATACCTTTACCAAATCATGTTCAACACATCCCTCACATTACCGACATAATCATTTCACTCTAGCCCATCACCCAGATGAACCAGACCTGACACAACTCTAAGCATAGCAGGCATAGTAAGGTAGGAAACACATACATGGCTCAATCAACTCCTACACATGCTAGTGGGTTTCATCTAATTACTGTGGCAATGACAGGTCATGGAGAGGATAAGGGTTCAACTACTGTAGCACACAGCAGTTTGAAACGTTGTTGTCTTAATGTAGTAAATGAGAGCAGAGCCGAGAACATGGGATTGTATCGGTATGATCAATGGGGGCTGCTTGCCTGATGGAGTGGTAGTAGGGTACTGCCCTTTAGTTGGATACTCGGAGATATCCTCGGAGGCAGAAGCTACCACGAAGGACACACAACACATAATCAACACATGACAATATGCGACAATATGATGCATGCTATGACATGGCAAAATGATGTGTCCTGCCTAATGCAATGTGAAACAAGTTGAAATGGGTCCATTTGAATCAAAGATTCAAATGAAGGTTAAAGTTCTTATGCATGAAAAGTGTATTAGCTTGTTTCACCTAAACAGCAAGGTTAAAGTGGTTTGTCATGCATGAAACCATTACAGATGGATAGATTGAATTTTTCTGATCATTTTTCATATATAATTTGTTTGATTTGTAGCTATGGTTGATTTTCTATGATTTTTAGAAGTTTTGGCTATTTTCTGGAATTTCCTATATAAAAATAAATCCAGAATATGAATAATTGCGTCAGCACTGCGTCACTGTGACGTCAGCGAGTCAAAGGCGCCAGGGCCAGTCAGACCTGACTGGTGGGCCCTGTCTGTCAGTGTCTCAGCTAACTAACATGATTAAGTTAACACTAACTAACTGTCAGTGGGGCCTGGGCCCACATGTCAGTGACCTAAACTAATTATAATTAGTTAGCATTAATCCTAAACTAATTAACAGGCTGGCCCCACCTGTCATAGGCTCAGGGGGAAGTCAACCTGGGCCCACACGTCAGTCCACGGGTCAAAACGTGGTCAACTCGCCGGCGGCTTGACGCCGGCGACGAAAGACGCGGCGGAGGGGCTCGAGTTTTGCCCACAGTCGACCAAATCGATTGCGGTTTGGTCCTACGCATAGCTGGGGGCAAGCCACGGCGTTTAGTGGTGGAAGTGGAGCTCGGGGAGGCCGGAAACGACGCCGGTGACGACCTTGGCGGTCGCCGGAGTTCGGGCGAGAATAAACCCGAAGCTACGGGGCATGACGAGGCGCGGGGAGTGGTGCGTTAGGCTCCTGGAAACGTGGTGAGTGTGGTGACACACTCGGAATCGAGCTTATGCGCCTGTGGCCACAGCGGCGACATGGCCGGCGGAGCCGAGCTCTCGGGCTCAACGGAGCCCGCAGTTAGAGGGAGAAAACGGCAAGGAAAGAGAGGGGAACGGAGAAGGAGCTCACGGGGAGTGTAGCGGTGGCCTCAGCGAGCTCGGGGAGGCATCAGGGGCGGCATACGGTCGCCGGCGATCTTGGCGGACCGAGGTGGAAGAAGACGGAGCTAGTGGCGTTGCAGTGCGTCCGAGGCGTCGTGGCTCGCCCGTGAGGAAGAGGAAGGCGTCGGCGGTGCTCGGGGACACGTCGAAGAGACAAGAGAGGGTCGATGGCCGCGGTGGACGGCGACGGTGGCGACGAGCTCCTCTCGGGAGGGGATGGGGAGAGAGCCAGAGGAGGGAGAGGGGCACGGGAAGAGTGGGGAAAGTGAGAGGGGGATGAGGGAGAGTGCGTGGCACTCATAGACGATGTCCTGGGTGTCGGCAGAAGCAGGAGGTGGCTGGCGTGTGGCTGCGGGCGCCGGCCACGTGCCTCTCGTCCTCCTGGCGAGAGGAGGGGGATGACTGGCGGTAGCCAGTGGGCTGGGCCAGGCCAGGGAGACAGGTAAGCTCTAACTCTCTCTCTCTTTTCTGCTTTGCTTTTATTTTTCTCCTGCTATGTGTATTGAAATAGAATAAATACTATTTCATTTCCAAAAACTCTGGAAATATTCAGAGGCACATTTGGGAATATTCTCAACTGCCTAAAAATGCTTCCAAGATTATTTGAGCACTTTAAAATATTTATAGCATTTAAAATGCCCAAATTCAAATACTTATGGCTTGTTCAAAAATCCAGAATGGCTCCATAAATTGCAAGACCATTTTTGGCAGAGGTTTTAGTCAAGACCAAAAATGGTGGGCTTTTATGAAGGCATTTTGGGTTCATTGAAATTCCAATTGTTGGAAATTAGCATTTTCAGGGGGTGTTGGGGTTGATTAGGCCCCATTTCAAGTTTAAAAGAAATTTAAACATGATGCACATGTTCATCCAATCCTAATGCATGACTAAAAGCAGGGATGTGACAACTCACCCCCACTCAAAAGAATCTCGTCCCGAGATTTAGGATCCTCCGGGAAGAAGGTGGGGTACTCGAGTCGAAGACGATCCTCCCTTTCCCAAGTGGCTTCTTTCTTGGAATGGTGTGACCATTGAACCTTGAGAAACTTGATATTATGGCGTCGAGTGGTACGCTCGGCTTGATCAAGGATACAAACAGGATATTTCCGATATGAGAGGTTATCCTGTAGATCAAGCGTTTCGTGGTCTACTCCACGGATAGGATCCACGAAGCAACGCCTGAGTTGAGAAATGTGGAAGACATCGTGAACTCTGGAAAGATGCGAAGGTAGTTCCAATTGGTAGGCAACTTCTCCTCGTTTGGCAAGAATGCGAAAGGGTCCAATGTAACAAGGAGCCAATTTGCCTTTGATACCAAAACGATGGGTTCCCTTTAACGGAGTAACCCGAAGGTAAGCCTTCTCGCCGACTTCATAAGTCATGAGCTTATGTTTACGATCATATTGGCTCTTTTGACGAGATTGGGCTGTTTTCAATTTCTCACGAATAACGCGAACCTGCTCTTCTGCTTCCTGAATCATATCCGGGCCAAAGAGTTGTCTTTCCCAGGTTTCTGACCAGTTGAGAGGCGTTCGACATTTTCGTCCATAGAGAACTTCAAAAGGAACTTTGCCCAAGCTAGCTTGATAACTATTGTTATAGGCAAACTCCGCGAATGGAAGGCATTTCTCCCAACCCATTCCGAATGAGATGACAGAAGCTTGGAGCATATGTTCCAAAATTTGATTGACTCGCTCTACTGGACCACTTGATTGAGGATGGAAGGCGGTGCTAAAAGAGAGACGAGTTCCCATAGCATTTTGGAAACTTTCCCAAAATCGAGAGGTGAAGAGACTCCCACAGTCTGAGTTAATTTCCAATGGGACACCATGAAGAGACACTATTCGGGAGATGTATAAATCAGCTAGCTGGCTAGCGGTGATACTCTCACGAACAGGTAGGAAATGGGCTACTTTGGAAAGACGGTCGATCACGACGAAGATGGCATTATTCCCTCTCTTGGTCCTGGGAAACCCATTAATCAAATCCATACTGATTTTATCCCATTTCCACTCAGGAATAGCCAAAGGTTGAAGGGTGCTAGCAGGCCGTTGATGCTCTGCTTTAACACGACGACAGACGTCGCAGCTAGCAATGTATTGAGAAATTTCTCTCTTCATCCTAGTCCACCAAAACCTCTGGCGTAGGTCTTGATACATCTTGGTACTACCGAGATGAATGGTGAGAGGGGAGTCATGAGCTTCCTTAAGAATCAACTGGCATAAATGTTGTTTCTTGGGAACCACCAAGCGTTTCTCGAAGAAGACAACACCTCGCTCATCCATGGAGAAATATTTAGCAACTCCGCTAGCGATGTTTTCCTTAATCCGGGATATGCCCTTATCACGTTTCTGGGCAGTTATAATTTGATCCGTAAGGTTAGGCTTCGCCACCAGGGTGGATAGGAATCCTCGAGGAACAATGTGAAGATTAAGCTTACGAAATTCCTCATGGAGAAGTGGTTGACTTTGTTGTAACATCAGGTTGTTACAATAGGACTTACGACTTAGTGCATCAGCCATGACATTGGCTTTGCCCGGTGTGTAAGTTATTCCTAAGTCGTAATCCGAGATCAACTCGACCCAACGTCTTTGCCTGAGATTCAAATCCGGTTGGGTGAAGATATATTTCAAACTTTGGTGATCGGTGAAGATCTCGCAACGATTACCGAGGAGGTAATGTCGCCAAGTTTTAAGTGCATGGACTACAGCTGCAATCTCTAGATCATGTGTGGGATAATTTTCCTCATGTGGGTGTAATTGCCGTGAAGCATAGGCAATTACCTGACGATCTTTCATGAGTATGCAACCTAGTCCTTGTCGCGAGCCGTCGCAATAGATAATAAAGTCCTTGGAGAAATCTGGTGGTACAAGTACGGGTGCAGATGTCAGGCGTCTTTTCAGTTCCTGAAAGATGAACTCGCACTGTGGGGTCCACTTGAACTTTTTATCCTTCTTGATGAGTTCAGTTAGAGGTTTAGCAACCTTGGAGAAATCCTCGACGAAGCGGTGGCAATAGCTCGCTAAGCCAAGGAAGCTCCGAACTTGCTTGACCGTCTCAGGTGGAGTCAATCAAGGACGGCTTGAACTCGCTCGGGATTGACAGCAATACCCTTACCAGAGATTACATGGCCTAGATAGGTCACCTCTGGCAACCAAAATTCACACTTGGAGAATTTGGCATAAAGGCGATGCTCTCGAAGTTTCGTCAATACCAGCCTTAGATGTGCGGCATGTTCGTCTTCATTCTTGGAGTAGATGAGTATGTCATCGAGGTAAACTACGACGAATTTATCCAAATACTCCATGAAGACTGAGTTCATTAACCAAGAGAAGGTGGCTGGGGCATTGGTTAAACCGAAGGACATAACGGTGTACTCGTATTGGCCATAACGAGTAACAAAGGCCGTTTTGGGAATGTCCCCATTTCTGATTTTGATTTGATGGTAGCCCAACCTCAAATCCATCTTGGAAAAGACTGAGGATCCAGTGAGCTGATCATACAGATCGTTGATCCTGGGAAGCGGATACTTGTTCTTGATAGTGACCAAGTTGACAGGTCGGTAATCTACAACCATCCGATCCGTTCCATCCTTCTTCTTGACAAAGAGGACAGGGCAAGCCCAAGGAGAGGAACTAGGATGGATGAAACCCTTTTTCAAGGACTCATCGAGTTGGTTCTTAAGCTCGGCTAGTTCTAAGGGTGCCATCTTATAGGGTCTTCTAGAAATTGGAACGGTTCCTGGAACAAGGTCTATCACGAACTCGACATCCCTATCAGGTGGAACACCTGGCAGTTCTTCTGGAAAGACATCCAGAAAATCTCGGACTACCGGAATATCCTCAAGGTCTGGAAGGGGGTTGGCATTTAGGGAGTAAAGCTGGCGCTTAGCCACTCGAGTTAAAACATTGACTGTCTTGCCCGATGGGTGAGTAAGTTGAACGGTTCTAGTGGTACAATCAATCTTAGCATAATGAGTTGACATCCAGTCCATACCCAAGATGATGTTTATGTCCGAGGACTTGAGAGCTATTAAGGTTGCAAGGAAGACAAGTCTATCGACAAGAATTTCGTTCCCATGGCTTACTCTAGAAGTTTTCCATCTAGAGAGAGGGGTTTGAATTTCCATGGTAGTGGGCATGTCACAGAATGTTGTGTTATGCAATCGAGCATAGCTCTCAAATATGAATGAATGAGATGCTCTAGTATCAAAAAGAACAGATGCCGGATGTCAATTAACAAGGAGCGTACCAAGGACGACGTTAGGATCCTCATGAGCCTCCTCGGCTGAGACATAGTTGACATGGCCACGTGTAGTGGTGACCGGCTTGGCGTAGAATGTCTTTCCCGCTGGCTTACCACGGCCAACGGACTTTCTAGACTGACTGGGGTTGTTGTTCTGGGGACACTCTCGACTATAGTGACCCGGCTATCCACACTTGAAACATGTCACAACATTGGGGCATGGAGCAGCATTAGCAGCGGGGCCACCATAGGGCTTGGGCGGTGCAAACTGCTGGTTGGGATGAGGCGCCTCAAAGGATGGCCTCGGAATGAACCTGGGTGGAAGTGCTGTGCTTGGAATCCACACTCGGCGCTTCTGAGATCCAGAGCCGGATGAAGAGCCAAAATCACGAGAGTGCTTGCGTGAAGCGTCATAGTCAGACTAGCCTATCTCAGCACTGATGGCTTTATTGACCAACTTCTGAAAGGAGATGCACTCGTGCAGACGAAGATCGCGGCGAAGCTCAGGGCTAAGTCCCTTGCAGAACCTTGCCTGCTTCTTAGCGTCGGCGGATACCTCTTCAGGAGCATATCGTGCCAGATTCCCAAATTCACGACTATATGCATCCACAGTCAGTCTTCCCTGGGTGAAATTGCAGAACTCTTCCCTCTTGCGATCTATGAGACCTTCCGGAATGTGATGCTCACGGAAAGCCTCACTGAATTCAGCCCAAGTAGTGATTTGGCCGACCGGGTGCATAGCTTCGAAGTTTTCCCACCAAAGGCTAGCAGGGCCTTCGAGGTGATAGGCAACATAAGTAACCTTATCAGCTTCGGCTACGTTGGCAGAACGTAGCTTGTGGGTGATGCTACGGAGCCAGTCATCCACGTCGAGGGGCTCGATGGAATGGTTAAACTTTGGTGGGTACATCTTGATAAAGTCATTGATTGACACCAAGTCATTTCGCTGATGGCGTGCAGTGTTCTGCTCAATCCGCTCCAGCAAGCGGTTAGTCTCACGCTTGTTTCTTTCCGCCTCCAGCATCACTTCGGCCAGAGAAGGCGGGTGAGGCAGATTTTCACTCCTAGCTGCACTGGCTTCCCCCTGCTTCGGGGCAGCAGGGTTGCTGCGGGTGTTGACCATCCTAGGAGAAAACAAGACAACGGTTTAGATAAGGATGGCACAAACTTAGCAAGGAAGTGCAGAATGTATTGGATAACATGGGATGCTAAGATTTTCATTGCACGACATGGTAATATAGAAACTGCCATATATATACCATTGGTCATACACACCGTACATTGTTTAGTACAAGCCCATGCTAGAGTACAACTACGGTGAAAGACATTACATCTCATCGGAGGCATTCCAAGCTCCTATACATTATTTTTCTACACCTCCGGAGCGTGATACACACCAAGTCGTATCCCACGGTCACGCAGGGCTGTGGAGAATACAACTATTACAATACTAGTGAAACTACTACTAGGTCAAACGGCTCCGTAGTAATCCTCATAGAAGTCGCCACCAAAGCCTGGAAGTGGAACATGATCATCTGGGAATAGACGGTCCTGCGAAGCCTGCGGACCATAGGGACTCGGATGTGGCCTAGGTCCCACAGGTGGTGGCAGACGGGGACCACGAGGAGGGGTGATGCCTCCTACATCGCGCCACTCCATACGACCTGGCAATCCAGACCGTACAGGGTACAGATCCCTCAGATCCATGTATCCTGCCTATACCGCCGGTGCAAACCGAGTCAAAGTGGCCCAGTGATCAGCACGAGAGTTGAAAAGCTCCATACGCAAGGCCCGATTTTCGTGGTCCTTATCCTCGAGCATCTCGGCAGTGGTGCAGAGCAGTGACTCCTCATGTGTGGAGTCAGCATAGATAGCCTGGAGATACCCTTGCACTCCCGGGAGTGAAGCTGGCATATAACGGAAGTCGGTGTTCCGAAGCAGGCCAGTCCAGACTCGCATGATGGTCATCATGGAATAGGCAGCATCCTGCACAGCCATCTCAACAGTAACCCCGAGTCCATAGGAACAGTGGAGGGGCTCGGTAGATCCAGGATAAGAAGGAAATATCCTGACGGTGCAGAAATATTGGCTTTGATTGAAGTCTCTGAACTGCTCCTCGACAGTGTATTCGGGATACCAATGGTAACCCGTCTCGATCATCACCCGGACTAACATAGCAGTATGACCGGGCACATCGAGGCACCGGGTCAGGCGAACCACTTGGTTTTGAGCACGAGTGGCCATCTGAAAGCACAACCATAATGCAAAGACACTAGAATTTCTAGGGAAAATTGGACAGCATAACAGCTGTAAATGCTCAGGAAAAGATTTGAGACATCCACAACAGTTTGCAATACCACTCAACAACATCATATCAAGGTTCTGATTCAACTGGCAACATACTAAAAGTAGTAGAAACTATACTGAGGCTTGTAACAACAATCCTATAAGCTACTACGGATTAGTAACACGTGAACCTGATAGAAGAAGAGAGCCTAGTCCTTAACCCACGTTGAAAGAGAAGAGAATGACTCAGATCAGAGGGCATAAGGTAAAGGAGTAAAAGAGCCTTACGTTCCCTCCCACAAGTATTTCTAGACTCGACATCGACCAGTTTGGCTCAACGAACCTACAGGCAGTCCGGCTCTAATGCCAACACTGTCAGGACCCCGATTCCAAGTCACATCGACCCAGCCGGTAACACCTCATATCACTTTGCGGCCTCACGCACGGTAATCCCACGGGTGTCGCCTTACCATGGCCCGGGACCATTTGCGCCTTTTGGCTCACGTATATGATAGTGTCGCTAGCATCCATATGACAGAGAACCCGGGCCGACATGGCTAGTCGTGAACCCAAAGCAGCACTAACCCATGGGGACAGGCATACATGAATCACATCGAGCATGTCGGTCATCAACGTGTGAATCCGGGCTGTAGCACTGGGCTAACAGGACTCTGGTAACCCGGGCTGTAGCAGGCTAGGCAGGACTCCGGATGTCACCGCGTGACATTTCCCCGAAGGGACAGACACATGAACGAAGTGAAACACATGACGGCCAGTCAAGTGTCCAGAGCAGTAGTGCTGGGCTAGCAGGACTCCGGTGAACCGGGCTGTAGCGGACTACTATCGCTCAGGAAGCACTAGACTACATTTCCCCATATGAGAGGCTGCCAAGGATAAACAACTAGATTGTCGGATCCCACTCATACCAAGCATTTCAATCATACACACAATATGCCCGATATGAGTACATACAACATGGCATCACAACAAAACTCTACAACTCAAGTACTTTATTTAAAAGGCTCCGAGGAGCCATACATAACATATTCATACAGGTAGGGGTCACACGACCTGACACTCAAGTCATACAATCATACAAGCACATGCGGAAGCAACTTAGTCTGAGTACAGACACTAGAAAGGAAAAAGGCTTGAAGAAGCCTATTTATCTATAAAGGGCCCTTCCAAGGCTTGGACCACCACCTAGGTGGCTAGTCACTCATCGACATCAAGGTCTACGTAGAACCCATCGGAGGGGGCGGTGTTGTCGTCTGAAAACAGTAGTTAAGCAAACATGAGTACAAAGGTACTCAGCAAGTCTTACATCAGAACCTACTATACATGCTCATTCTCAAGAAGGTGGTGGAGTTATTGCAGCAAGCCAGCTTTGACTCTTGGCTAAGCTATCCTACGGAACACCACTAATAAAATAGTTTTCGCACACGAGTCCACTACTCACCAACACAATACTCCACCGAGGATCCTCCCTCGTCATCCGACGAGAGGGCCATCCTCAGTACTCACACTTATCTTGAGTCTTTTAGTAGTCTATACCTATACTAATTCTAGACTCCCCAGAAATTTCCACGTTAATCAGTAATTAGGAGCCGTTAATCTGGTGGGTCCGGATTATTACGGTGTAGATCTATCTATAGTCCTTTAGTGTTTTTCTCAACTTCAAAAAAAAAAGAGCTAAAAGGCCCACAATTCCTTCTCCCGGTTGTAAACATAACTATCCTTTAGTGTTTTTCTCAACTTCAAAAAAAGCTAAAAGGCCCACAATTCCATATCTCCCAGTTAATTCTCTCTCTAAATATCTCACGTCTCTCTCCCTTTCACGTCTCCCTCTCTCCCAATTAATTCTCTCTCTTAATATCTCATGTCTCTCTCCCTTTCATGTCTCCCTTCATATTCTGATGGAAAGAGATCCACGTATCTCTCAAATTGGAGCAAGGAAATTGTGCATGTGGATACCTCTCTCAATCTCTAACATCTCTATCTTCTTCTCCACGTGGAAACTGATCCATGCATCTCCCAATTTGCAACAAGGAAGTTGGGGCAGGGATCTCCAGCGATCAAGATCGTCTTCTCAAATAGATGCTTCTCCACGTGTAAACTGATCCGTGTCTCTCCCAAATTGCAACAAGGAAGTTGGGGCATGGATCTCTAGCGCTCTTGGATCACCTCCGATCAGGTTCGTCTTATCAAACATATTTCTTTTTTCCAGTTTGGATTCAAGTTTTCTCATCATGTCCTCTGATAGTTATATCCAGGGATTCAATTTCCTACAGCTTCTTGAAGCAGATGATAGCAATGGCAAAATAAAATAAGTGTTTCTATCCCTCGGAAAGTAAGAAATAGATCTCCTTGTAGCATACAGAAAAAAACCTAACTCCTTCCTTCTGTACTGGTAGATCTCTATTTTCTCTACTTATTAACCCTAACTCAATCAGCAACTCTCTACTGTGATTTGGCTTCCCCAATGATAGTTTTATCAATCCCTCAACAAAGAGAGGCAGGGGGTGTGGGGGATATGGAGAAGGACAGAGTTACTGTGGTTGGTGCCGTCGCAAATGGTCGGTGACGTCCTTGTTGAGCCGTGGAGGGAAGGTGATCTTGAAGAAAAATTATCTCGCAACACATCGATCATCCACGTTCCTCGCTGACAGCATGTCCAAGACCTCGCCCCCGTTGGTGACTTCAACAAGGACGATTTTGATCATCGGGTCAGTTAAAGTAAACCCCTCAACGCAACAGCAGGGTAAGCAGGACCAATATGATGTGTCTAAAACTAATAAAAGAATCATGTTATGTTAGATATATAACAACCTGATTAAGTGTTCCTGAATTATAGTACGTATTAGTTTTCTCAAAGTTCTAGGCCACGACATTTGACAGATCCAAGGAGTAGATGCACTGACTGAATTTTGAAGCCAATGACTCAAAAATTTCCAAGTAACACCATCTCTGTTTTGTTTATTTTATAAGTTCAAAATTTGATAGCACTTACCGTCATAGACATGTGGTTGTTGATATTTTTCCTTAAAATCAGACTAATCGTAAGTCTGCTTCTATGGCTGAGGTAACTGAACATTACTATCTTCCAGATTTCATATGTTTATTGTAACTAGGTTAATTCAGGTCCGATGGGGTCTTCCCTTTTGACATGTGTGCAAATTCAGGTCCGATGGGGTCTTCTCTTTTGACATGTGTGCATTTTTCTAAGTTAGCGTCTAATTGCTGCAATTAATCACAAATGGAAGTGCAGTTTGAAAGTTGAAGGATGACATGTTCTCTACGGTCAGCAATAATTGATAAAGGTAGTGGTAACAGAGGTAATAATTGAGAATTCATCCATCATGTGATTTCTACTTTTTTTCTGATGCTCTCTCCATTTTCTTCTAGATCTCATGATAAATTAGTTACCTCAGTGTCATGTAAACTATATTCAGTTTTGGTACTTGATTTGGAAACACCATAAAAAACCGTATCATGCTCAAACTTAAAGCATCTTCTAATTTCCAAGTTTTACTTATTGAACGATGCACTTCAAAATTTTCATGCTATAGACACATGCAGGAACTGGAGTATAATTCTATCATCTATACCTAAGAAAGACAATCCAACATCGATGCTCTGAAGAGTACAATAATGTATCTTTTAGATTTCTATAACATGCACTCATTACTACCTGCTTTTATGCACCTGATCTGATGTTTCAAGATGTACACATGTTTATGCTCAGTTTGAGTTATTCATGTCTTCACTAATTCGCCAATGAGGCTAAATAACTATGGTTGTTTTATGCCTATTGCCATGTGAGATTGTTAAAAGAAATTCCCTGAGATGTGTAACGCTGGTGCTCTTGCTACTTTTGGCCATTATGTAATTCAGATTATTCACATTTCTATAAATGCATTTCCAACTGCGTAATTGCTTAGCTTATTGGTTTTATTTCTTCTAGCTTTATAAATTCACAAGGATTATATAAGTCTGCGGAGTTGTTGGTTTTAGTAGGTCTATTTCATGCATGTAAGCTACGACCCATAGTTTTTCAAGACTATTTGTTCCCTCTTTTACTCCTCTAATAATACCCATTATGTTGGATAACCAATTCTCTTTTGTGCTCATTTTCTCGAGACAGCGAAGATTTGTTTTGCTACTCATGTATATATTTGAACTTTTATTGGTCTTCACAATTCCATCAATCAATATACAGTTGAAGAAAATCCGGTCAATATAATATATACATTTTGGCCCATACATGTTGCGAGAGTAATTTTTAAAATATATTTAAATAGTCTTTTTTATTTTTATGCGTGGTCAATATATATTAATATTAGGACACAATACATGCTCACCACTGTATTCCCAACTTTGTTGAGCACCAAATGCACTCGGCAAAGGCCAAAAAAGATCCCAGTGAAGTATTTGCTGAGTGAAACACTCGGAAAACGCGAGTATGCTGGATGCCTGCCAACAATGTTAATTTTGCTGGGGTTTTCCACGGGAACTCAGTAGACATCTGAAAATACCTTCGCCGAGTGCAGAACACCGGGAACACGGCAAGAAAATGACACAGACGACGGAATAACGAGTTAGTCAGGCATGCCACATGGCACCATAGTTTTGCTGTTTTCTGCAGTCGGCGAAACTATGCCCAGATGGTGCCATGTGTCAGGTTTGCCGAGTATAACATTAGGCAAAAGGGTCTTAGACACGAGACATCTACCCTAATGAAGGTAACTCTGAATGTCCATGTTGTTTGATTTCTAGATCGATGCTAATATTTGATTTCTTTTCTAGCATTATAAGTCAACATACAAGATGTTTCTAAAATTTGCGTATTAACATCACGTACATTTGAAGTTTCTGTAGCGTTCGAGGATGAGCAAATGGTGTATATGGTGCTGAAGGAAGCTTAGGAAGAAGCTTCTTGACAAAATACATAGAGAAGATGATGTCCAGGAAAGGTAAAAGCAGGGAAATAAAAAATGATCAGTTTAGAATTGTTAATGTGAAAGCAGATTTAGTTTCAGCAAGAGGTGGATTCTGAAGATAACAGCAGGTCAACAGCGCAAGTGCTATGATAAGTCGTAACATGATTGCTGGAAGATATATTCGTACAATAAGAGTTACGTGCATGCAGCTGTAGTCTCACTGAATTATATTGAAGATATACTGTGTATTACTATATTTG